>NC_084995.1:41051259-41141259 GCF_963854185.1 Sardina pilchardus | reverse complement strand
AGAGGAGAGGAAGGGTGACAAGAGGAAGGGTGGAGGGTGTTCTGTACCTTTTCTGTGCTGTTGTTATTCACACTTTCACTATATTGTACACACACGCACACACACACAGAATCACATCTAAACACATTACTCTGGCATGCCCATGCAGTGAAAAAGGTCACCGCTGTGTATGTGTGCGTCTGTCTGTGTGTACGCACGTGTGCGCTTATATTGAGCATGCTCTACTGTGGCCTAGATAGAATTTGTCATCAAGCGGACGGGGTTGTAATTCCCTGTGCTGTGTTGGCAGCTTGTGAAACACAGACTGTGTGTGTGTGTGTGGGCGCTCATTGTTGCTGATTTGACCGGGGTTAACAGGATGGACACCACATTTGACCTTGAGCACCCGTATGAACTTACTGGGTGTGACATGTGGAAGTGCATGGGGTGGTCAAGCCTTTTGCAGTCAGCACTTTAGTAACACACACACACACACACACACACACACATACACACACACACACACACACAGGAACACACACCCACCCATTTGTCCTCGCATGTGTCTGCTCACTGATTCTAATTTGTCAAGTATTCACCAGGTAATCTGACATTTTACCTTTTTCCTTAGAGTTGCCATGAGTAGTTGCTTAAAAACAAATCAAAACAGTGATGGTGGCCTGGAACACCATAGTTTTTGTGACTGGGACCCTGTTTGAAAAGGTGTGCACGTGGGTGTGTGCATGCACACGTCCACTGGTGTGAGTGTGCGTGCGTGGGTGGGTGTTTGTGTCTGTGGTTTGTGGTTAATGGTTACACTGCAGTGCTTTTTTAAGAGTTAACGTTAACTGGGTGAGAGGGAGAATCCACAGTGCCACTTGGCGCTGATTGGAGTTGTGTAAGTTAGGAGTCACCCAAGAGTGGGAGAAATTGTGTGTGTGTGTGTGTGTCTGTGTGTGTCTGTGTGTGTCTGTGTCTGTGTGTGTGTGTGTGTGTGTGTGTGTGTCTGTGTGTGTCTGTGTGTGTCTGTGTGTGTCTGTGTGTGTCTGTGTCTGTGTCTGTGTCTGTGTCTGTGTCTGTGTGTGTGTGTGTGTGTGTGTGTGTGTGTGTGTGTGTGTGAGAGAGAGAGCCGCCAAGCCATAGCAGACTGCTGATGGATTAAGAACAGCAGGGGGAGAGTTCAGCTGAGTGAGCCGCAGGAATGCTAATCCACATTGTCAGGGCGGCTCGCCTCTGTAGGCCAGTGGGTAGACCCCACTCTTTGTGTGTGTGTGCATGCGTGTGGTACATTTAGAGCAGTGCAGATTGAAGATGCATGGACTGTAGTAATGTTACTGTGCAAGGAGACCTCAGCTACACAGACGCAGGCTTTTACACCTCACCTCAGTGGACATTCTGTCTATTAGCACAGTTTGCTGTAAACAAACTGTGTGTGTGTGTGTGTGTTTGTGTCTATGAGACCAGGGTGGGTGTACGAGAGAGTTTCATTAAAACAAGATTACAAGGTGCTACAAGAGAGGGAGAGAGAGAGAAAGAGAGAGAGGAGGAGAGAGAGGATAATTGTGTGAGAGGGAGACAGAAAAATAAAGACTGAAAGAGACTGTCAGACAGATAGACGGTGAATTACTAAAGCAGACAGAGACCTCAGTGATGTAGACAATAACAGGCACTAATTACTTTTCTCCTCTCATTACTAGTCTACGCGCTTCCCAGTTGCTCTGATTTATTAGTATGTGTGTTTGGTTAGAGCCCATCCTCCACCCACACAGAGTGTGTGTGTGTGTGTGTGTGTGTGTGTGTGTGTGTGTGTGTGTGTGTGTGTGTGTGTGTGTGTGTGTGTGTGTGTGTGTGTGTGTGTGTGTGTGTGTGTGTGTGTGTGTGTGTGTGTGTGTGTGTGTGTGTGTGTGTGTGTGTGTGTGTGTGTGTGTGTGTGTGTGTGTGTGTGTGTTTGTTTTTGGAGAAGTGAGGCAGTCTAAATGCTGCTGATGAATGAGAGAGAAATGATGGAGAGAGAGAGAGAGAGAGAGAGAGAGGAATGGACAGTGGAGATGCATTGTGTCGGTAATGGTGTAGTGCTGTAGAACTGGCAAGGGAAAGTATGCACGCACGCATAGGCTTTGTGTGTGTTTCTCCTCCCGTTTGTGCTCGCATGTGTACATAATGCTGTAGATCACACACTGGAGACGTGGCCAATTACGACCCCCCCCCCCCCCCCCCCCCCATTCTTCCTCTCTCCTCTCTTTCCCAGCCTCTCTCCCTCTGTTGGTTCTCTCCGTCCCTCGCCACGCCTCTGCCTCTGCCTTCCTCCCCATCCACTTTCCTCTCTGTCTGTACACCAGCTTTCCATCCCTGTTTTCCATCCACACTGCCTTTGCATCCTCCTCCCCCTCCTCCTTTCCATGCTGCTCTCACATTCACTGTGTGCGTGCGTGCGTGCGTGCGTGTGTGTGTGTGTGTGTGTAAGTTCTGGAGTAGCTGTAGAATGGGTTTTGTGGGCATTGGGGATATTGGGTTAAGATGCATGAAGGCACATTTTCTTCCCATCACCCTCCCAACACACACACACACACACACACACACACACACTTCTCTATAGCTGTTTCAGGAGGCCAGAGAGCACGCCCTCTCTTATACAGTTTAATGATTCCAGATCAGTGCGCCCCTGCCTGTTCCAGGGGTTCCGAGAGCACTGGGGAGATTCGGTAGCACCACTGTGGCGACTGGCAAGGGCTGTGTGTGTGTGTGTGTGTGTGTGTGTGTGTGTGTACACACATGTGCCTGTGTGTGGAGATGGGGACGAAGGTGGAAGTGGGGAGCCGGGGGTTGTATGTAACATGTGACCATGGCGTGGAGAATGTGAGCTGAGTGTTTATGCACATACCTCAGCCTTGGCAACAGCGCAGTACCGTTAATCATATGCAATGTTCTCTCTGATGTGTGTGTGTGTGTCAGAGGTGTACTAGGTCTGTGTATGTGGGAGCAAAGGGGGTTCACGGTGAAAGGCTTTTAACTTAGATAAGATGTGAATACTGAGAATGCTGAACATTGCCACAAGTGCTTTCCGTAGCAGTGTGTTTATCACTGGAAGTCCATTCAATTTTTCACTGTTTCCCTCTCTCTCTCTCCCTCCCTCCCCCTTCCTCTCTCCCTCTCTCCCTCTCTGAAGGCTGTGGGTGAAGATAGCCATATGGTGAAGGCAACCCCTAACCACTGCTCCTCCAATGGCAAGCTTTCGGAAAACGAGCTCACTAAAAAGGTAATGCACAACACACACACACACACACACACACACACACACACACACACACACACACACACACACACACACACACACAATTTTAGTGTGTGGATGTTATTCTTTCCCTACTTGCATGCACTCCCTGTACTACCCATCCCCCAGCATCCTCTCATTCAAAGAACCGTCACCGTGACAACCCACACACACACTCTTGCCTACACACATGCTGTAACAAGCACGCATACACACAGACACACACACACACACACACACACACAAAGTTATGCACACATAGTGTAACACATATACTTACTCATACACACACGCTTACACATGCATCCACTGCCATCTTGTTAAAACTCCTTCAGTGCCATAGTTTATCTTCTCCACCCTTAGAACAGCCATCCATTCATACAGAGCAGCCAGGCGGCTACCATCACCCACTCAAACTTAACAGATACCCACACACACACACACACACACACACACACACACACACACACACACACACACACACACACACACACCCTTTCTGCTCTACCTGTCAGGCCTGCCAGCCTAGTGCTGGATGGATGGCTCTTGCTGTATGCAAATGTTATGGTTGGATGTTTGTTCTGCCACTCCTGTTTACACTGCTCCAGGCTCTCACTGCTGAGATGAGCAGTGTGTGTGTGTGTGTGTGTGTGTGTTGTGTGTCTGTGTCTGTCTGCCTGTCTGTCTGTGTGTTTGTTGACAGTTGGAGAATGCACAACAGTAGTTGTTTTCTGTGTGTGTGTGTTTCAAGCATTGTCCTTTTTACACCGAAGAGCTTACAACGTGAAAAGAAATGTAATGAAGTGGTGCGATTAACGAGAGGAAGTAGCTCTTTCCCATTTCTAATTCTAAGACCTTGTCCACACTATAGTACAGACACAGTGGCTCTCCGTTCACCAAAATAGCCCTGCTGTTTATTGTCCTGTGATAGGCCCTGTCTTATCATGTGATCTGGGCTCAAAAAACCATAGCAACAACATGGAAGACAAAGACAAAAAATGGAAGACAAGTTTGCGCAGATATTGCTGTTGATTCCAACTGTCTGCTTTTGTGTTTTGCTGACGTGCTGTATAGCTAGACGTTAGCTTCTTTTGACTGACACCATTTTAGCATCTTTTGCTGTTAACTGGGTTCTGTCTTACGTTGCCCATCCCTTCAACTTCACTATGCTTTTATGTGACGGTAAAAAAAAAGAAGACCTTTTTGGCACATTAAAATAATTTTTAAATGTTTAAAGTTTTAGAGAGATTAAATTTAAAGCTCTCGCATATAGTGCATATAATGTGGACAAGGCGGCGGAGAGTGGTGAGTGGTGTTTCCTGTATGATGGTTGACGTGGCGTTTGGTCCAGTAGCCTGCTGTCCTCAGCGTGTCTGCAGGCCCCTGCTTACAGTATGTGTCCCTCCCCTCTCGTCCTCGCAGGGCCACACTGGCACAGTGTTCCGCCATCTGTTCCCTGACATCAAAGAGGAGCCTGGACACGAAACCACCGTCCACCCCAGGTAAGCACGACACACACACACACACACACAAACACACGCAAGGAAAATGAATATACACACATGCCCACTCAATTACACTTTATTAGCTAGTCACCTATGCGTCTATGCACCTATGCATTGACACTCGCTCAACAGATATACAAACATATAGACACAGACATACAGTGAGGAGAAAATGTATTTGATACCATGCTAAAGTTGCCTAAAAAGAGGAATATAAAATCATCATTTGACAATTGATCTTAATTTCTTAATTCAAAAACTGAGTAAAAATAAAACCGCTAAGTACCCCAATTTTCTTTGTGATCGAAGAATGTTTCGTAAATAAATAAATGTTCTTCCTAAATGCTAGGGGGAAGGAAGTATTTGACCCCCAATGTAACCATATGGGAATTTAACACATAGGGTTAACATAGGGGCAGGCACATTTTTATTTTTTAAGGCCAGCTATTTCATGGATTCAGGATATTGTGCATCCTGATAAAGTTCCCTTGGCCGTTTGAATTAAAATAGCCCCACATCATTATACACCTTTCACCATAACTAGAGATTGCCATGGTGCTTTTTCCAGTAGGCCTATTAGCCTGTTTGATGCTCATTGAGCTCAATGCAAATCAAACAGGCTAATAGGCCTACTGGAAAAAGCACCATGCCAATCTCTAGCTATGGTCAAGGGAATGTGATGATGTGGGGCTATTTTAATTCCAAAGGCCAAGGGAAATTTATCGGGATGCATAATATCCTAGATCCATGAAATAGCTGGCCTTTAAAAATAAAAATCTGCCTGCCCCTATGTGTTAAATTCCCATAGGGTTACATAGGGGGTCAAATACTTCCTTCCCCTAGCATTTAAGGAAAACATTTATCTATTTACGATACATTCTTCAATCACAAAGAAAATTGGTGTCCTTGGCGGTTTGATTTTTACTCATTTTTTGAATTAAGGCATTAAGATCAATTGTCAAATGATGATTTTATATTCCTGTTTTAGCATTGTATCAAATACATGTGCTCCTCACTGTAGCTACACTCCGATATACACACACGCTTATAAACGCGTTTAGAATAGCAGAAAGCACACAGTGAACAAAACCGCACACGGACATGTCTGCCGTGCCTAGCGTTGCATGCCAAGCCCAAGCTCCCAGCGCCTGCAGCTAAGGCACACATCGCCCGGCCCACTCCCTCTTCGTGCCGCTGCCGTCTCGCTGTGTGTAATCTGGCCCAGATTAGGAGCCCGGGAATAAGATGGATTACAGCCAAGCGCTGGCACAAAGGCAGGGCAGGCCAGGGCGGCCCATGTGATCAGGCTAGACAGCAAGCCGGGGCGGTGCGGGGCAGGATTAGAGCCGGCCATGCCGTGTGTGTGTGTGTGTGTGTGTGGGTGTGTGTGTGTGTGCGCACGCGCCTGCCTGCAGTACTTCTGTCGCTCTGATGACGTCAGGAGCCTCTCGCGTGGTGTGGCCCTCTGCCTACCCCTTACCTTTCACACGGTGCCACAGTGTCACGCAGCCTCATTTAGACTTCCAGAACTTTAATAATAAAGCAACAAAACCAAAAGCTGAAACAGTCCTGAATTTGTACAGCTAGATGCCCTGGTACCTCTGTAATTACTAGTCTTTTGCATTCAAGACACGTGTGAGTGTGTGTGTGTGTGTATGTGTATGTGTTTTTACGGCAAGGCCGAGTCGGTTAGTCTTATCTCAGGAGACGCACAGGAATTCGTGTGCCTCAGTATCAGCTCAGAGGACGAGGCCAACTGGAGAGGTAGATAAGAAGAGGCCATGTTGCGTGTGTGTGCGTGTGTGTGTGTGTGTGTGTGTGCGTGTGTTTAACTCTGTTCTCCCTCTCTGTCTCTTCCTGTGCTACAGTTACTACCTGTACCCGTACGATAAGATGCTGCCCCCCAACGTGTCTCTGCGGAAGGAGGAGGAGGTCAGCCAGGAGGTGTTCGGGGCGCTGCTCAAACAGCACTACAGCCACAACAGACAGGACACACCGCCCATGGGTGAGCACACACACACACACACACACACACACACACACACACACATTTACATGCGTGGACACACACTCACATGGACACACAATTGTTGACCCTCACACGCATACTCATTCGATGGTCAGGAAGATGTTATTTAGTGTTAGTCACACACAAGGACACACACACACACACACACACACACACACACACACATTTACATGCATGGACACACAATTACTGACCCTCACACGCACACTCATCCGATGGTCAGGAAGATGTTATTTAGTCTTTAGTCCCACACAAGGTCACACTCACACACACTCACACACACACACACACACACACACACACAGAATTAAACAGGGACTTACACACAGCTGATGCTTAAGATGGAAGTCATCCTTCCTCTACAAGGACACAAGCACAAAGAGACGTACACTCTTAACACACACACACACACACACACACACACGCACACTAGCAGGCCAAGGTGTGTTTTATACCCCAGGTCAGGTTCGTGGCCAGGCCTGTCTGCTGTTGACTCTGGGGTAAAGGGCAAGAGAGGGAGGGAGGCTCACCGCTAATCATTAATGGAGTTCAGAGTTTATAGAGCTCTCCTGCTCGCTGCTCAGGGAGTGTGTGTGTGTGTGTGTGTGTGTGTGTGTGCGCGAGCGAGTGAGTGTGAGCAAACTGCAGCATGTGCCAGGTCTTTTCTCAGTGGTGGGGGAGGGGAGGGGAGGGGAGGGGGTGGGGGGTGGCTCTCTACGCTGCAGCACTTTGCATCTCTGCCCCTCCTCCACTCCTCTCCTCCACGCCACTCTGCTCCTCTCCTCTCCTCTTCTCCTCTCCTCCTCTCCTCTCCTCTCTCTCACTCTATTTGCTTTGCTTTAACCCCCCTCTTCATGCAGATGATTTCCATTCACAGCCTGCCTGCCTATCTCTCCCTCAGCTTTTTCCTCTTCCTCCCATCTCTGTCCATTCACTCTGGCGTCCTCCTCTCTTATCTCACCCCTTCCCCCTCCCTACGCCCCCCCCCCCCCCCCCCCCCCCCTGAAACGTGTGGATGTGTAGCGTGGGTGTGTGTATGCTGAGTGTTTGTGAGTGCAAGATGTTTATGTAGTGTGTGTGTGTGTGTGTGTGTGTGTGTTTATATATGTGTGTTAGCCTTTAGGGTTTCCGGTGTGTGTGTGTGTGTGTGTGTGTGTGTGTGTGTGATTGCAGTAGGAGACAGACACGACTGAGTCACTGCAGGGGTGGTGTGTTAGTGTGTGTGTGTGTGTGTGTGTGTGTGTGTGTGTGTGTGTTTCCCGCTCCTCTGCAGCAGCAGCAGACCTGCTCTCTGTCCTACATTTGAAGGCATTTTTCCGTCTCCAATCCCCCTTGGACGGTGTGAGGAGTCGCTCGGCTGAGCACATGGCAACCTGTCTCTCTCTCTCTCTCTCTCTCTCTCTCTCTCTCTCTCTCTCTCTCTCTCTCTCTCTGTCTGTCTCACATCCCCCTCACATTCTCTCTCTCTCTCTCTCTCTTCCCCTCTGTTTCTCTCATGTTTCCAGTGTTGCGCCAATGCCATAGGGAGCAGCAGCAGTGAGAGCGAGCCTCTATAGCCGCTATAGCTTCTCTGGCCTCTCTGGCTTCAGATTCTCTCCCTGCTCCAGCACTAACCTGCTTCAAGTCCTCCCTTTATAACGTGTGAGGTTCTCTCTTTCTCTCTCTCTTTCTCTATTTCTCTGTCTCTCTCTGTCTCTCTCTCTGTCTCCCTCTCTCTCTCTGTCTCTCTCTCTCTCTCTCTCCTTTCCTGGCCTCCAAGCTCCAAGTCACCACTCCTCCTCTTCTTCCTCCTCCTCCTCCTCCTCCTCCTACAAACTGACCTTCAGAGCCACGCTAGCTCTGCAGTAGCAAACATACACACACCCACGGAGTGTTAGTCACACACAGACCATAAGTGTGGATGTGTATGTGTCTGTGTGGGGGTTGAGGTTCTGCCGTTTTCTCGCTCCGTCTTCATTGCTCAAGCTTGTTGCAACAGCAGTGTAAAAGTGTAACATAATTATGGTAGAATACAGCAGACATGGAGAACTTCGTCTAGCTCTCTCTTTCTTTCTCTCTCTTCATCCCTCTTTCTCCGTCTCTCCCTCTCCCTTCATCTGTCTTTCTTTCTTAAATTCCCCCATTCATTTAATCTATCCCTTTCTCTCCCCCCATCACTCTCTCAGCCGGTCATCTCTCCCTGTTCTCTATCTCTCTTTACTCCATCTCTCTAATCTCTCGCTCCTTCTCTCCCTCCTCAGACCTGCACTCCTCCCCGTCTGCAGCCGCTCCTTCAGACGAGGCCGCCACCGCCGAGTGCCAGGCTCCGCCGGCTGCCGAGGTTGCTGTGGCAACCGGCGGCAAGAGCGCCCACACACCTGTGCTCGCAACGGCGGCCCTGGCAGACGGCGCGGTGGCCAAGGATGGCAGCGTTGCCGAGGACGACAAGGACCGCATCGTCCTGGAGATCGTGCAGATGTACAGCCGGCAACAGGAGAGGCTCAACACCACACTGCACAAGCAGCTTCAGCTAGAGATGGTGAGTTGTGTGTGTGTGTGTGTGTGTGTGTGCGTGTGTGTGTGTGTGGGTGAGAGTGTGAGTGTGTGTGTGTGTGAGTGTTTGTTTGTGTCTGTGTCTGTGTCTGTGGGACAGTGTATGAGGCCCACGCAATCACAACAGGAAGTCATCTGGGGCAACCTCTGTGGCCTCTAGTGACCCGACGGTTGTTTCTTTAACATGAAACCTTGATCTGGCCCATTGTGGTGCTGCATTGTGTACCCAGTCACACACTCCCTTTGTTCGCTCTTCACAAACAAGCCTACGAGTGCAGACGTTGGCTGTTGTCAGGAAGCGAGTAGGTGACTCATCAGGGTGATTGCCACCGCTGCGCTTACTAGAAGCTCTTGACTCACCACTACACAGTAACAATCACAAACAAACCAAACGCATGGCGGCTCAGTGCCCACATATGAAAGCTTTCATGTATCTCTGCCCTGTCAGAAGGTGTTTGTTTCATGACATCTACAGTATACTTTTATAGCCTCCCTGTTGACATTTATTATGCCATAGCTGAAATGAATGTCCAAATTATAAAAAGTAAGATCTATCTCTTTAGTTAATTGGATTTCTTTAATCTCAGTGATGATACAAATGTGTGTTAAAAATTTTTTTTGCTGCCCACAGTTTGTAGTCCCATTGAGATATGTGTGAAAATATTTGAACACACTCGGTTTCAAATGAAAATGGTGTGCATGTCTTGGGTATATATAACAGAATAAATCTACATTGTGTATGTTGTGTACACACGTGTGTGTATTTGTGTACATCTTTGTTGCTGAACTGATTCAGTCTCGTGTGATTTATCTGTGATCGTGTGTGTGTGTGTAGGAGCTGGAGTCGATGCGCGGCGGCTCGGCGGCGCGCCTGCGGGAGTTGAGCGCGGAGCACAGCGAGCTGCAGACGGAGCTGGCGGCGATGCACACTGAGCACGCCCGGCGGCTGGAGGAGGCGCGGCAGGAGCAGCGGGAGCTGGAGACGCGGCTGGAGCAGCTCCGGCAGCAGGACTGCGCCTGCGAACCAGGCAGCCAGAAGCAGCAGGAGGCGCACTACACCGCACAGGTAAGGCCCCCTACGCTGCACCACACAGGCGCACTACACTACACCACACAGGTAGGCTCCCTACACTACACCGCACAGGTAAGGCCCCCTACACTGCACCACACAGGTGCACTACACTACACCACACAGGTAGGCTCCCTACACTACACCACACAGATACACCACAGGTAGGCCCCCAACACCTTACAGGTAGGCTCCCTACACTACACCACACAGATACACCACACAGGAACACCTTACAGGTAGGCCCCCAACACCTTACAGGTAGGCTCCCTACACTACACCACACAGATACACCACACAGGAACACCTTACAGGTAGGCCCCCAACACCTTACAGGTAGGCTCCCTACACTACACCACACAGATACACCACACAGGAACACCTTACAGGTAGGCCCCCAACACCTTACAGGTAGGCTCCCTACACTACACCACACAGATACACCACACAGGAACACCTTACAGGTAGGCCCCCTACACTACACCGCACCGCACAGGTACACAGTGCAGGTAGGCCCACTACACTATACTGCACAGGTATGCCCACTGCAGCACACCCCTTTATTATAATCCAGAATATCACCGCTTTAGCTAGAAACCGATAGAAGACCGCCCCCTCTCAGGAATCGGCTGCACTCCCCCTCAAGCAACAGCTGCCGCCTGTCTCACATCTGAAACACGTGGACACGGGTGTATGTGAACACACACCTGCAAGCTGCTTATTGCAGTTTGTTCTCCTGTATGCTCAGAGCTCAGCAAGGCCTCAGGCTGCCTGGATCAATATAATACATAATCAGCACTGACCACTGTGCTTTATATTGGAATAGAAAAGAAACACTCAAGCTTCTGCATCAGTAATGTTATTCGGAATCAGTCAGTACTCTAGAATAATCCGTAATTCCATTTACCATGAGGACCAATCAGACTGCGTCTCTGTCTGTATGCTTGTACTCTTGGCCAGTATTGCGGCAGTGCAGAGCAGATGCTCCACCAGTGAGCTGAGGCCCTGGGCTGCAGTGCTCCTCTTGGAGCACCGGGCTGTTGTCTTAGTCCGAGGGGAAGGGGTGCCGCCCAGGCCTCAGGTCCCAGGGCGGAGGGTGGCGTGCGAGGGCGGCCTGGGGAGGGCTGTGTGTCGTCTCCGGGTGTTGGGGGAGGGGGTCGGGGGAGGGGGTCGGGGGCTGGTGCCGGCGAGGCTGGTCGGGCCTCTGCGCCTCACTGGCTCTTTGTGTGGGGCTCTCAGTGGCCTCTTTTCTCTCGGCCTCACGGCTGCGCTCGCTCCAGCGCCGCACAGGGACCCACGGATGCTGGAATGCAGCCCACCCCTATCCCCTCCCTCTCCCTCTCCCTCTCCCTCCCTCGTTTCTGTCTCTCTCTTTCTCCATCCCCCTCCCTCCTTCCCTCCTTCCCTCCTTCCCTCCCAGACACACAACACAAAGCCAGGCCGGGGCCTCCTCCTCCTCCCGGTGCATTCTGTGTGTTGGCATCAGGTTCTGACAGTCTATCAGGATTGTAAAAATGTGTGCATCTACGTGAGACTAAACTGCCCCCCTCTGTCTTGTGTGTGTGTGTGTGTGTGTGTGTGTGTGTGTGTGTGTGTGTGTGTGTGTGTGTGTGTGTGTTTTCAGCTGTCTAAGCTGCGTGCGCGGCTGGAGCGTGCGGAGGCCGAGCGCGCGGAGCTGCAGGACGAGCTGCAGCGGGAGCGGGAAGCGCGGGAGTACCTGGAGCTCACCATCGCCCAGCTCCGGCAGCAGATGGCCCACACCGGCGCCGTCACCGCCATCAGCCCCAGCCACACTCCTCCGCCCTCCAGCACCCCCACCCCTACAGAGGCCTCCCCCTCCACGCCACAGGGCCCCGAGCTGGCCTCCGGCTAGAGGGACACGCGCCGAGCTCCAGGCCCCCGGCCCCAGCCCACCTCAGCTCAACCACACCCTACCGGGACCCTCACTCGCCCTGCATGGCCTGGCCCCCTCCTCCCCCTCCACCCCTGGAGCCCAGGAGAACCAGGCCACAGACTTGCAGGACACACGAGCAAAAAAAAAAAAAAAAACCATCCTGAGAAGCCCGTGGGGCCCTGTGTGGAGAGAGGAGGGCCACTCTGCTGTGGCTCCTCACGTTCATCAGCTCTCTCTCTCTTCACTGACTGATTAGGTTCTATGGACATTTATGTTGTTTGTTTGTTTATTTTTTATTACTATTTAATATTTCTTTAACAGGATCATATCCGCTCCCTTCCACAACCCTCCTTAGTATTTGTCTACCTACCGCCCCCTTCCATCTTTTTTTTTTTTTATTATTATTGTCTTGCTTGTTAACAATATTTAAGATTTTGCTTGTTTGCTTCATTTCACTTTGTTGTTTCGGCTGTGCATGTTGATTTTATTTTTTAATTTATAGTTCTGGCCGGGGAAATGCTTGGCCAAGAGGGAGGTAGTTTGAAGGACTCCTTAGGCTTAGGCTCCCTCCTCCATGACCACACCCCACCCCACCCCAGCCCAGTCCACCCCATCCCACCCCACCCCTGTACCGCGTCAGCCCCAGTCTCTCTGGGGTTTGGATCTGCTCCTCTGTGCCCAAGACTGACTGAGGTGCACGTGAGACCCTCCGAGCTCTCGTCCTGGCCGGAATTGGGCTCCGGGTTCAGTACAGGCCTGAGAGTCCCTGGGATCTGACTGTCTCTTTATGCTACCTGGCTCCCCCACCACCACCACCACCACCACCACCAGTTGGAGCCCAAAGAACCCCCCACCCCTACCCTGCATACAGCCCTTTACTGGCCTCCAGCCTCCACCAGCCAGCGGCAGCAGGGAACTGCATGGATGTTCACCCGTGTCGTCGTCTTTTGGTTTTGAAACGTAAATGAAAGTTTTTTTTTTTTGAAAAGTTCTATCATGCGGACATTTATAGTAAAGAACATTGGGATCCTCCTACATAAACTACAAAACTTTGTCGCAATTAAGGAAGAGAATGAGGCATAATGTCTTCTCTCCTTCTCCAGTGCAGTTTGAAGGGTTCGTGTGAAATCCTCTATCTATCAACCTTTCACCTGCCTCCAGTGTCCCTCTCTGTCTCATGACAGAGAAAATGGAGAGAGAAAAAAAAAATCATGAAAATCGCTCGTCTGAGCAGTCACTAAGCAGCAGGGACAGGACAGCACACCCTCTACTGGACAGGATGGTGTATGACACGCTCAACTGTGTCCACTGTGTTTTGATGTGGTTGGTACAGCAAGCACAGGCCACCTCTGTCTCTCCACATGTCCAGGTGAGGAGTTTGAGGCGGGGCCTCCTCCATCACTTCCTCCTGATGCCGGGGGGGGGTTGGCTGTGCTCGCCACAGGGAGCCAATTTGTTTTTGGGTTGCGAATGTTAGCTTGTTTCTGATGGTTTGTTTGACTGAAGATTGAATCACTGTGAACAGGAGTGCTTGGACTTAATCTGGTGAGAACAATTAGGCTTGTGTGTTTGGGTTTATTAATGGTTGCCCCCTTTTCTCATTGAAATGAATTATATATATATATATATATATATATATATATATATATATATATATATGTTTTGGGGGTTTTTTTTCAAAAAAAATGAAACAGTTGTGCAGCTGCATTTAAGTTGGATGTTGTAACAAAACAAAAACAAAAACTAGCATTAGTCTCACCAGTGCATGGAGGCTGGAATCACATGAGCGGATTTACTGCAGCAGATTTAGGTTCAGCTCCACTCGTGCAAAAGCTCTCCCTCAGACTAGTTTGGGCACAGCCACCCCAGCAGTATGTCGTTGTGTGGGCCTTCAGATAGACCCCCGGCCTCCCCAAAGGCTGCTCTTTCCCCCGAAGGGAGGATGGGTGTGGAGGCCCCAGGGCTGAGGGCACCATCAGAGACTCCCTCCCAGAGACAACCCCAACCCCTCCTCATGTTAGCGCCCTGTGCGCTCGCTTGGTCTTGTGTGTGTAGTTGTTTGTTTGTTTGTGTGTTTGCTTCTTGCAGTCAGTGAGCAGATGGATGGATAGGGAGGGGGGAGAGGGAGGCAGTTATGTGTGGGGAGGGGAAGGATTGCGCCTGAAGTATCTTGACTGCAGTCAGAACCCGCTACCTGACCCAAGTAGTGCAAATTATTGGTTGCTATTGGAGAGAAGGAAGATGTGGTGAAGCTTCACACATTTTTGCATCAATTTCATTATGATGGGGGGAGGGGGAGGGGGGGGGGGGGGAATAACACAAAGAATTTAATGATCAAATTATGCTGTACATGTTTGCTTTTTTGGTTCTTAAACTTTTCATGGATATATTGAGAAGCTATTTAATGTATTCACTAATAAAAGATTTATATTCATCTTGTATATACAGTATATAGTAGTCATTAATATATATTAACTGTTGTATGAGGAAATCTACTAAAGGTTATATGGACTGAATCAGAAAAAAACACACAAAAAACTGTAGTTCCTTGCAGGTTTTCTTTTTTTTCCGCATTTATACTGAGAGAACTAAGAATAACTTTTGTATTTGTGGGATATATTTGGGGCTGTGACTGAACTGCATTGCTGCTGCACCTTGCCCTCCAAAACTGATGCGTCCTTTTGTGTTTGCAATTCATATCTTGATGGACAAAATTGTATTTTTTTTCCTTTCTTTTTTTATCTTCAAAGGACTGATTCTGATTTTCTCAAGGTCATTATAAAAAAAAAAAAAAAAAAAAAAGAGAGAGCAAGATTTGGCGTAGATGGATGCACACATTTGATCTCTCTGACCGTGAAGCCTGAGCCTCTGGTAGGGAGAGCCAGTGACTAAATCGCCTGGCTTGGCACAGCTCAGTAGCTGGAGGTGAAATGCCATGTGTGGTAGCCCCATGTTCTGCAGCCTCACTTAGTTGATCCTACTGAGTGATCCTACTAATAGGATTGTGTGTAAGGGTGCGCCTGTATGAGTGTACATGTCTATGTGGACTTCCTGAGAGCAAGTGAAACACAGTGCCCTAAAACCAGATTGATGACCCATGCCCTCACTGTGCTCTAAAGGCTGTCCATGCTTGTTGTTGCTGTACATGACCTCGTGTGATTTAAACAATGGCAAAGGTTTCGCAAGGGCATATTTGGAAGCTAAATGCGTTGTCAGTATGTTCTGAAGCAAATGCAAACAATCAGTATTATTATTATTATTATTATTATTACTTGCTATAATTACCTCGGTCAAGAAAATGCTGTTTTTTATGTGTTGAGATATTTCTGTGTATTTCTGGAGCTTTCTAGACTATTTGATTTTGTCAATGCTGTGGAACATTGTGTAAATTGCATTTTTTTTATATATACCTGGGGAGGGGGCTGTACGTTTTATAGCAGGTATCGGAGTATGTGGTCTGTGGTCTAAATACCTGGCAGTGTTGGGGGGAGGAAGTGTATGACTCTTGCTGTACATACTGTATTGTTCATGCATGCACCATGACTGTGGACATTGCAAGAACCGTACCTCTGCAAGAGGGCATTTTTGACTTGCGAATCCACAGAGCCACTGGTAGTCTCAGAGGCTCTCTCTGACCACTCTCACTTGTGAACAACGGTACTGTGCGAATGAGGAGACCTCACGTTCACCACCACCACCACCCCTCCCCCACACACCCACACCCTGCAACATGTGTTCAACACAAAGTACTATCTGCCAGCATAGCCCATCTCCCAGCGTGGTGAACGATCACAGATTTTTATATATAAATATGGATATTAAGAAGGCATGGATGTGTCGCTTGCTCCCAGCCTTGGAAGCAGTGGAGTGGGTTTTTTTTTTTTTTTTTGTGAAAGACAACCGATCACTCTGAAAAAACATTTGAACTTATTCCTTTTTGAAAGAAAAAAAAAATTGTTAAAATGTTTCTTTGATGGGGACAAAAAGCAATTCTGAAAATGCAGTGTCTATGTATGACCATTGCATACTATCTTGCCAATTCTGCGGTGTGATACGAAGTTTGCTCTTGCATGAAATGAGACACTGTTCTCCTACCTCATGTTGTGATATTAAAAATGTTTTATAAGCAGATGACGCATCTCTAACCATTTATCATAATTGATATTTACTAGCAAAATGCATACCTGTACATGCTTTTAGCTAATACCTCAGTTGTATCTAGTGTTTTGTTTATTTTCCTAATTTCAGACCTTGTACATATATCTTGTATAGACATTGAACTTGGATTAAATTCAAGTAAAGTCCTGTAGTGTCAAGATTGCTGTGTCATTGAGATTTTTTTCCTCAATTGTATCATGGTGGTTTCCCTTAACTTAACCCAACTACAGACATCTGTTTTATCCTCTGAACCCAGCCGAATTAAATCCATATTGAATTAAATTTTACCCGCTGTATCTACAATTATTCTCACTTGCTTTGGCACATTTCTCAGATTGTCTTGAATTTTTCAAAGCTAGTTGTTCATCATCAGCCACATTATCTCGTTACTTGTGCACATCATAACATCTATCTGTCATCATGCTCAACAAACGGCAAACGTTTTGGCATGTCAATGCAATTGATTGTGTTCAATTGTTTGCTGTTTTTGTACATTATCTAATGAAATAGGCCTCTTTTTTCCCTTCCTTATTGAAATGATCCACAGGACTTTTAAACAGTCTTTGAATGACATGGTCAGACGACAAACTGGATTACTGTACACAGTACTCATATAGACAATATACAATGAATATGAATCTGGTCTGATCTCCTATATGATTTCCCACATACAGTAATGGTAATGATGTACTGCTGCCATGTGCATTTTCAATCAATGTCTTCAAAACCTTACCCATAAAGCGTTTTCCCTTTTACATGAAATTTTGTCAGCAGTCAGTAAGGCTTCATCATAACAGCTTTTCTTTAAAAAAAATAAAAATAAAAATAAAAATATATATATATATATTTATTGATTTTCAAGGGTTTTTTATCCCACAATAATACAGGACATATTAACATTCAGGATTATATCCCATTGGTACAAAATCATAATTATCATCATACAGACATTTTTTAAAAAATAACAGCTTTTCTTAGTTTCTAGTTGGATAGATATTTAGAAAATTATGAATTATGAAATATAAAATGGTGAAATGGTTGAAAGCTTTTCCTGGGAATTTGCTGATAAAACCTTAGGTGAGTGCAACCACAAACATCGAACAGTGGAGGGCAGCAGAGGGCCAAAACGCAGACATCACATTTGAAAACTGTGCTTCGAATTACTTGACGAAGGAAGTACAGAGGGGCTCTCCGAAACTTTGGAAACTTTGGAAACCCTTAATCAGTTTACCATGATTGTTGATAAGTGCAACCAGATATCAAGTACAACCAGATTTCAAGTACAACCAGTGTAAAACAATTGTTAGCCTCAACATATTTAAACAGTTTGTCACTGTTTACCCATCAGTAAAAGCAAAATTCCACTGGCAGAAGCCATCCGTAAATGTTAAGATCTTATTTGCATTTAGCTTTTGGTAATGTGTGCATAGTGATACACTTATCAGGAAACTGTTGAGGAAAGACAGCCAAGGAACATTCATCATTAAGTGTGATGGCACGTCTATCTGCCATATAAGAATAACTACCATCAGTATTAGAAAAGCAGCCCAGGTCTTAGTGAATGTGATGAGGGCCTGCTCCAGAATGTGTACCCTTGAGTGGTCACAGTTTTGAGACTTTTGTACAGGGCGCCTGTTGGCTTCCTCCATAGCCTTGTCTTTACCGACCATCATCCTAGCGTACAGCCTGATGCAACCCACAGTCATCAGCAGGGCGATGGAAATCTGGGAACTTGTCCCGTTGCTCTGAGTCGGGCAGTGATCCAAAAGCAGGTGAGGGGAATCCTCCACCACTGGGTGGCAGCCAGCCACTAAGAACACATAGAGCAGTGCTGCTGCCCACAGCACGACAGCACAGGCAGCATAATTCAGCTTCAGATTCTGGCTAGTTTGCTTAGATCCAACTGGGAAAGATCCATAATGGTCCAGTCCAGCCGCAAACAACACGGGCCACTGCAGCGCGCTGTAGATGAATCCTCCTATCTGCACCAGCAAACATATGTGGTGGGTTGTGAATCGCACACCGAAGAGGCTGAAGTCCTGCAACCTGTAAATGCTCAGCTCCACGATAGTGAAGAGAGTGTCCACCAGCGTTAAAGAGGCACAGAAGGTCCCCATGAAGCTACCGGTGAGACCCAGGTGGGACCGGTGGACCAGCAGCACCAGGGACCAGTTCAGCAGCGTGTTGATTCCCTGGACCAGCAGTAGGAACGGGATTGAGAGGTCCATGGCAAAGCCAGTGGCTGGTGGCCAGGACAGCCAACTGGAGACTGTGCACTCGCTGAACGGTACGCTTAAAAGGCATAGAGCTTAAAGCCCCACCTCTCAAGGGTCTGCAGGGTTGGGCAAAGGCAAAGACAAAAACGAGGAAACTTAGTGTGAGAAATGAAAATAACCCAATGTCCCATGATAGAACGATGTGGAGACCCTTTACTGACGGAATGGAACATGGATCATATTTGTGGTGGAATTGGAATTTCTGTGATTTTTATTTTATTTTTTATTATTATAGCCAGGGAAAGTAAAAGGCATTTGCTCATGACATCTCTCTCTCTCTGTCTCGCTATGGGATTCAAAACGTTCTTTATATTAAAAAATACAGGATTTTCATACACCCCATGTGAGTTTGAAAACTTTTACACTTGTTCATTCAGTTATGGTTCAACCCTGTTTACTTTTGGTGTGACAGCACACACATGTGGAACTGATTTTCTCAGTTGCTTGTAAAACAACAATTGCACAACAGTGTATTGCTCGAAACAATTAGTGCTACAATTTCCTACAATTACTATTGCATACCTGCAATAGTGCGTATCTTGTTCAATAGCAGATTTTAATGCCAGTAAAACTGTCAGTGCAATCAGGATATCCTCAGGATATCCTTGTTCTCATGAACAAGATAGTCAAACTGCTTTGCCAGTGTTGTACCAATGTTGGACCCAAAAGTGGGTTGCGGAATATGGTGAGTCACGGGGATTGTGGTGAAAAAAAAAAAGTATTGATTTAAAATGCTACTCTATTAGATCTAATGTCAGACCTTTACTTTGATAGACTTGATCGATCTGTATCCCAGTCATTGCCATGGCATGGACATAGACAATGTTGCAGGTCATGTTAGATTTTAGCATGGCAAAATATGGCAAAACGACCTTGAACAGATAATTATCACAAAACCGTCAATTGAACGTTCTCTAATGTCCATTTTTCCAAAAGATGCTATGAGTAAATTATTTTTGAGACTTTTTTTTTTTTAATTAAACATTAATATTAGTTATTCTGAGGCCTAAGGCTATTTTCAGTGTAATTTTACTAGCTCTTTGGTCATTGTAAGGGCCATATATTATGCAAGGCTATATTGTTTTCAAGACAGTATAGATGAGGCTCTGGGAAAGTATGATGTTATCATACTTGTATATCTTACGTCAGCCTTAACTGTATGTCAATGAAAAATGCTGTGTGTCTCATGATTGTTGCATTCATGACACCTGAAGCGGTTGTAGTAAATATCTATTCAAAAGCACAGTTGACCTGTGCATGCATGCCATGATCAACTTTTGATTATTTCTGAAAACCAAGTTAATTTTTGGGCTGCTATTACAATAGAATTTTGCTGCAATTTCAAAACTCGGGAATTACTCGAGAAAGGCTTACTGTACAGAAGAATGCTTCATATCGTCGGGTCCGGTGAGGTCTGCTGTTTATTCTGATAATAGTTTGTCATGTGTTGAGTGAAGTGTTTGTGAGATATACCACCGAGAGTAATGGGTGGAGATGTAAAAAGCTTTGTGTGTAGAATGATGAAATGTGTCATATAAGTGCATATACAACATCTGTGTGAAACATCATATACGTCTATATGACATCTGTGTGATTTATGTGAGATAAGTGCTTTCAACAGAGAATTATGGATGTGAATTTGACACACGACTACACTGCTCAAAAAAATAAAGGGAACACTGGTTTATATTGTAGGCTATAGCATCAAGTCAGTCTTACTCGTAGGATATTGATCTGGCCAGATATGTAACAGAGGTGGTTGTGAATCAGGTTCACCTGCTTTAATGTCAACGAAATTTACTACAGGTGTACTAGAGGGCCAACTGTGAGACGACCCCCAGAACAGGAATGGCTTTACAGATGGTGGCAACTGGTAATTTTTCCATCTTCATCCTTCTTGACTGATTTTTCACTAGTTTTGCATTTGGATAGGGTCAGTGTTACTACTGGTAGCATAAGCCAGTATTTGGAGTCTACAGAGGTTGCACAGGTTAGTCCAACTCCTCCAGAATGGCACACCAATACTTTCCATTGCCAAAAAGATTGCTGTCTCCCACTGCAGTCGGAAAGGACATGGGTCCAGGTTAGCACAAGAATATTATTCAATGTGGTACGGACAAATATTGTACAAATACCATAGCATTAATTCCTGCAGGCGCCCCTGCGTTTGTAAAGCATCAATTTCAATAAACCAGATGAATGTAGCCTATAATTTGCAATAGGATAGGCTCTAAGCCTAGGCTCTTTAATCTGATGTTGATTACCTATAGCAATTTTTTTTTTTTCAAAAGTCCAGCAAAACCCCATCGGGAGGAGTCAGCTCCACCGCCCTTCACTGTGTCAGAGGAGCTGCCCTCGCCAATAATGAAGGGCTACCAATGATGGCCGGAGTGGCAGGGGGGTTGGCATCTGACCCTTTTGCCGCAATTTCTGATGTATTTATAATCGGTATGTATTCATATAGCCAACGAACATACATAATCGTGTTGCTTATCAAAAGTGAGATGTTTGAGTGTAAATTAATTTGTGTAATTTTTAATTGAAGGTAGCAACATTCAATTGCGGGAGCCGGCGACAGAGGCATTCAATCTCCAAGCAGAGGTAGCCTATGTCAAAGCAAGTTGTCACGTATTCTTCTAAATGTTGGCAGGATTTTGTAAAGAATGGCCTATCATAGGTTTCCCCCGATTCTTCTGAATACAGACAATGATGAAACCATAGATATACAGTATATTTGTATACTGTATGTCTACGGATGAAACTCTGTCGGCGTGTGAGTCCAGAGTGACTATGGAGGTGATATGTCTTACCATTCTCACACCTTGAGAAATTGCAGAATAGAAAATGCCTATTGTACGGTGTACATTTTAGGACATCCTCAGACTCAGGTGTCGGACTCAGAAAACAACCGTCATCTTCAGACAAAACTGTCTCAGCGTCAGAAAAAAACTTGTCATCCTCAGACAAAACTATGTCAGCGTCAGAAAAACCTTATCATCCTCAGACAAAACTGTGTCAGAGTCAGGAAAACCTCTGTCAGAGTCAGACAAAAAAGTCTCGGGTGAAAAGTTGTCAGAGTCAGGTCTCGGAAAAAAAGAGTCAGACAAAAAAGTCTCGGGTGAAAAGTTGTCAGAGTCAGGTCTCAGAAAAAATGCTGTCGGAAAAAAAGAGTCAGGCAAAAAAGTCTCGGGTGAAAAGTTGTCAGAGTCAGGTCTCAGAAAAAAACTCTGTTACCATGGATACTCCAAACGAATCAACACGTCACGTGAACTAGCTTGCAGAAAAGAACTTTGTATTAGGCTATATCTAGGTTCTACGCAGTCTATGATTATATCAGAAACAAGCCTGTAGTTTGCTTGCTGTAGCCTAATTTATTAAACGAAAGAGTTGTTTTCTGCCAGCTAGAAATAGTTCACCTGACGTGGTATTCTTCAACGGAGTTTGTTTGTAGTAGCCTATGCTAACCCAGCTGTTTCTAACTGGTAAAGAAAGCATAGCCTATTTGTGATATAATTCGAAACAGTTGTTTTCTGCAAGTTAGGCTGATTCACTCGTTCAAATCGTATCCAGGATATTTGTTGTTGATGATCTTTGTTAAGTCATGAGGTTGCCATGCATAGACATAGTGCCATGGATACTAACTCCGCTGAAGAATACCAGGTGAACTATTTCTAGCTGCAAGCTAGTTCACGTGACGTGTTGATTCTTCAGTTGAGTTTGTTTGGAGTATCCATGGTAACAGAGTTTTTTTCTGAGACCTGACTCTGACAACTTTTCACCCGAGACTTTTTTGTCTGACTCTTTTTTTCCGAGACCTGACTCTGACAACTTTTCACCCGAGACTTTTTTGTCTGACTCTTTTTTTCCGACAGCATTTTTTCTGAGACCTGACTCTGACAACTTTTCACCCGAGACTTTTTTGTCTGACTCTTTTTTTCCGAGACCTGACTCTGACAACTTTTCACCCGAGACTTTTTTGTCTGACTCTGACAGAGGTTTTCCTGACTCTGACACAGTTTTGTCTGAGGATGATAAGGTTTTTCTGACGCTGACATAGTTTTGTCTGAGGATGACAAGTTTTTTTCTGACGCTGAGACAGTTTTGTCTGAAGATGACCGTTGTTTTTCTGAGTCTGACACCTGAGTCTGAGGATGTCCTAAAATGTACACCGTATTGGGTCGTTCATTGTGGAACCCAGAACTTTCTACAGCCATCACAATGGGAACCTTAACCGTATGTAACTGTTTCACATCACTCTTTTGATAATTTATTTTAAAGAGAGATATGACACATGAGCAGGCCACCACCACCAAGTGCACCTCGGAGTCTAGCTCCCCATCAAGGCGTTCTCGAGTCATGAATTTGATGACTTTAAGACTCGACTTGACAAAATATAAAAAGACTTGCAACTCGACTTGGACTTTAACATCAATAACTTGTGACTTTCACTTGGACTTGCGCCTATTGACTTGTAAAAACTTGCTACTTCCCATAAAAAAAAACCCAAAGATAAAAAGATAAAAAGTATGTTGACACGGGCTGATCTATCTCTGTTTATGTGTGTGCGCCTGTGCATGTGTGACAGAGAGCATGCCCTTATTCGGCACAAAATCCAATTAAATCACTTAGATTGTTTTGATTTGACAGCGGCCAACCATGCGGAACAAGCTATTAGTCCATGGGCCAGACAACGAACGTGAATGCGCCAGCAAAATGATACCTAAGATTATTTTGCCTACAAAAATTACGTGGAGACCAACAAGAAACTGATCGCGGTGTGAACTTGTTAAAGGAACACTTTTTTCATACTAAACTACGTTACCTTAACTTAGACGAGTTGATACATACCTCTCACGTTTCAATGTGTGCACTCACTGGCTCTGGAGTGCGGCGCTACTTTGATAGCACTTAGCTAGTCCAGTTCATTCATTAGGATCCAAACAGAGATGAAGTTAGAAGCGACCAAGCACAACTATGTTTTCCCTATTAAAATACAGTTACACAAGTAGTCACACGATTACGAAGTATGGTGAGACAAAATAAAACATGGCGCATTTCTAAGCAGGTAAGAGGGATAACTATATTGTGTGGCGGAATAACACTTGGGAGCACTTAGACTCGGCGCAGTAATATCCTCACTCCAAAGTGAAACTGAAAGTGCAAGAGTGATGATATTACTACGCCGAGTCGAAGTAGGACACAAGCAAAATGGTAACAGTAATTAAATGTTCAGAGTAAACAAAAACTCCTTCAAGCAAACAGCAGGCAAAGGCAGAGCAAGTCAATGAAAGTCAATGAGAGGGTCCTGGACGATTGTGACAATTCCACGGTCTGCTCCTGTTGGCACCGGAGCAAGCACAATTTGCTGTTCCTCGGAAATGTTTCAATTTTGTTCAGCAACTTTCATGAGATTAAAAGAAAACAAACTTTGAGATTTCTCAGGAATAGGTCTATCCCTCCAAAATATTGAGTTTTGTCTTTTTAAAAAGTAATTCATGTCATTAAAAACTAGGATGTTGCAATACCGGGTCATTTACCCCCTCCCCCACCTCTCCCACCATTCTAGATCATATTTATACAACAGATTGTCATGTAGCTTAGTCATATTATACAGGTGCTAGTCATATAATTAGAATATCATCAAAAAGTTGATTTATGTCAGTAATTCCATTCAAGAAGTGAATCTTGTATATTAGATTCATTCATTACACACAAACTGATATATTTCAAATGCTTATTTTATTTTCCATAATTATTACTGACAATTAGGCTAATGAAAATCCCAAATTCAGTATCTCAGAAAATTAGAATATTACTTAAGACCAATACAAAAATAGTTTTTTAGAAATGTTGGCCATCTGAAAAGTATATAACATGGAAAGTACTGTGTGAGCATGTACAGCACTTTAAAAAAAAATAAAGCAAACAAGCAAAAAAACATAACCCTGGCTTATCCAATTGAACAACACAACTATCTGGCATGTTGTTTTCACCTCGAAACACCAACTTTCATGTAGTAAAACTGGCAACGTCTTGGCAATATAGGCCTACTTGATTAGTTCACTGGATTTCGTTGTTGGAGAATGATGTTCTCGCCTGCCAGCCAGTAGTTGTGACGTCACATATAAAATATGAATAGACTTATTCACTGTCAGGGTGTGTCACTTTATGATCTTGACAGTTCAACGACTACTTTCGTCTTAGCCTGTGGTTTTCAGAGTGCCAGTTTGGTCTTAAAGTAAATTGGTTCGTGTGAGTTTTTCCACCACAGTTGATTTTCCACCATAGTTCATTAATTTATTTGACCATATCTACTTCATAGGAGTATCAATATACAGAACTAGAGAATGTAATTCCAAGGAAATTACGAGTGCATGAAAATGCAAAAATGTACAGATAAATCATGTAGATATGGTTACTAAGGTGTTGCTAGGGTAGACATGGTGGTTTCATAGTTTTTGAAAGTTGATAGTGCGAAGATAGACTGTTTAAAATTGAATTAGCTTACCTGATTACCAGATTAGCTGACCTGGCTAATGATTTTTAGCAGTTATGCAAAAATGCTAACTATGCTAACAATGCTAACTATGGTTACGAGGTTGATTAGCTAATTTAGTTGATGATTTCTAGCAGTTATGTTAAAAATGCTAACTATGTTAAGAATGCTAACTTTGCTAACCAGGTTGATTAGCTAACTTAGCTAATGATTTATAGCAGTTATGCTAAAAATGCTGACTATGCTAACAATGCTAACCATGCTAACTAGCTAACTTGCTAGTGAGGACTTTTATTTTGAAACATTTGTTGCTAGGGTATCCATGATGGCCACTATCAGAAATAAAGAAGTTACCTTAGTATAATCATGTTGGTTGCTATGGAAACTGTCATAAAAGCTTAATTTTAATGGTTGCTATGTTGGTTGCTAGGTACGTGGAGGTTTCATGTAGTTGACTGGAGGCATAGTTGATGATAACTGACAGTTGGAGTGGTTGAACAGTTAAATAGTTGAGTATTTTCAATGGTTAAATGATTTAATAGTGTGTTATTGCAGCGAGGACTTTTATTTTGAAACAGTTGTGGACAGAGGAAGTAGTGAAACAGGATCTGTACACTGTAAAAAATGAATCCTGGTGCCACGGATATTACACAGAAAAAATCAAGTATGTCTTGATTTCCTTAAGTAATCACCTTAAAATAATAATGACTATGTATTTTCCCAAATAAATCAACTACATTTACGAGAAAAAAATTCAGAGAAAGTGCTCCCTAAAATAATTGCGGCAAGTTGCACAATTTCTCGCAAGTAAATGTGCAGCCCCTTTTCCTTAAATATTTCAAACATCCTAACTGCCACTTCACAAGTCGTTCACTCTCCACACACACCGCGACTGGATTTGAAGGCTCATGCAGGTCGTCTGTCAACATCGGCAAAATCTACTAATCGAGGTAAGTTCTAAAAGAAATATTTTCCACTGCTCAATCTGTGCGTGTATCTGTAGGTGATATTTTGTAAAATGATAGGAACCGGTTATTCCTTTGATAAATGGTTGGCTAATAAGCTAACATGTTAGCTATATGACGGGGGGATTTAGAGGCTCGTTTACACGTATCTGGATTATTTGAATGAACACATACATCTGTAATAGATATATTTACTGACAGGGCACAAATGGAGTGTTTAAATCCTAGGTAAGGAAGTTATTGGTTGCTTATAGATTTTGAAGTAGCAGCTAGCTGCTAGCAAGCTAAACGGTTTCTGAAACGAGGGGACTGGCGTTTGCAAGCCATCGAAGGAATGTGTTATAAATAATGCAGATTACTATTTGTGTATAATACTCATAGTAAAGAACTGCAACAGATACTGTTTCTCACTCATAAGACCACCATGTCCATGAGGATCGCACATTAAACCTGCCAGTTCTTGATGCTGTTGGTTATGGTTAGCTAGCTCAGTGACACAAACTGTGTGTCGAATGGCGCTGCTGCAACCGTCAAGGTGAGGCTGAGAGATGCCTATGGAGAGCGGGGGTAGGCCAATATATCTGCAAGCGTAGACGACCAGTGCCATCTATTCCATTTACTGTAATAACTCTATTCATCTAAGTATTAAATGGATATGGGGGGAAGAGGGAGGGGTTGTGCATACACACATGTATACACACAGAAATGGACAGGCAGTCAGTCTAGAAGTTGTATCTTGTCGAGGAGGACTACAGTACCATTTATTTATGTATTTTTGTATTTCACCAATTTCAGACTTCCTCCATTGACAGAAGCAGAGAGATGGTTTTGCAAGGGCTGATTCGATACCTGTGTGAGAAACCAGGAGACTTAATCCAGGAGTACAGTGTAAGTATCTGTGATGATATAGTGTACTGTACTAATCTATTCTGGTTTATATGTACAGACTCATAGAATGATCTTTGGTATTTTTGTGTGCTCTACAGTGAGAGGCAGCGGTTCAAGGAGACTTCATCAGACCTCAATCCAACAGAACACCTTTGGGATGAATCAGTGGAAACTGAGAGCCAGTGTCCTCATCCAACATCTGAGAGATGCCTATGCAGAGCGGGGGTAGGCTAACATATCTGCAAGCGTAGACGACCAGTGCCATCTATTCCATTTACTGTAATAACTCTATTCATTTTGCCGTCACTCTGACATCAAATAGCGTTACATATGAAGCTTCAGCCTCTGTATGAACGCTTTTGTATTTTTATACAACATTTTGGAGGCCAATATGCAGACTATTTCATGAGTAGTTTGTGCATGGGCATTCTATCATGTCTCCATTTAGTTTCCTGTGTTATTTATTTATATATATATATATTTTAAATCAACAACAAGTATTAGTATTAAATGGATATGGGGGGGAAGAGGGAGGGGTTGTGCATACACACATGTATACACACAGAAATAGACAGGCAGTCAGTCTAGAAGTTGTATCTTGTCGAGGAGGACTACCATTTATTTTTGTATTTTTGTATTTCACCAATTTCAGACTTCCTCCATTGACAGAAGCAGAGAGATGGTTTTGCAAGGGCTGATTCGATACCTGTGTGAGAAACCAGGAGACTTAATCCAGGAGTACAGTGTAAGTATCTGTGATGATATAGTGTACTGTACTAATCTATTCTGGTTTATATGTACAGACTCATAGAATGATCTTTGGTATTTTTGTGCGCTCTACAGTGAGCAGCGGTTCAAGAAGACTTCATCAGACCTCAATCCAACAGAACACCTTTGGGATGAATCAGTGGAAACTCCAACATCAGTGTGTGACCTCACAAATACGCTTCAGGAAGAATGGCCGAAAATTCAAATGAACACACTCCTAAACCTTGTGGAAAGCCTTCCCAGAAGAATAGAAACTTTTATACTGTAGCTGCAAAGGGTGGACCAACGTCATATGGATTAAGAATGGGATGTCACTCAAGTTCATATGCGAGTCAAGGCAGGCAACTCAGTACTTTGGCCAATATAGGCTAGTGTAGTGAGTAGAACGATGCTGCGGTCGTCTTGGAAGGTCATCTTTTGTATGTCAGGTTAAATGTACACTGAATAAATGTTGTTAATTGAAATACTGATTGTCTATTTGTGTATAAACACCACATACCACATCCTTTGAAAAAATATGGTAACAGACTTACTTTAAACATGCGTAACTGCTCAAAATAAGTGAGGCAATTATATTACGCATGATTTTATCATGTGAAATAAACCAGAAAAAATCAGGGAAATTTCCTTGATTTATTTTGAATATGCTTAATTGCATTGAGATATTTTACACAACTTTTTTTGATATACATGAATAATTTGAGTAAATTTCCATGATTTTTTAAGACTATTTTCTTGAAAATAAAAGGGTTATATTTTCCCCTAATATTTTCAGTCGTAATAAATTGCCTCAATTTTTTCTTGCATTTCCACTGTGTCATTTTTTACAGTGTAGTCTTAAATTAATGAGATGCTTAAAGCCTGAGAGAGAGAGAGAGAGCTGCTGCAGGTGGCCCTGGCCACCTGGCATAAGATTCTAATTGCCCTATTATGATGTCATAATGTAATGTTAAGTCTATGGGAAAATTTTAATAGTTTTTATTTAATAGTTCAAAAAGTATAAAAGTTACAAAGTTGAAAAATACATAGCTGAAGTCACCTAAGTAAGACCTACGCAGCGCAGTTTGAATGAAGTTTCTACGTTAAACGGTTGAAGCTGTGTTAAACGCACAAAAAGCGTTAGAAGAAGAATAATGCCGAAAATAATAATAAGAAGAAACCGGATAACAGTAGAGTGCATTTTCATGCACTCTAATTACATGTAACAGCCCTCTGCCAGCCAATCAGAAAATAGTGCTTTTGTCTCTTGGGGATACAATTTCAATACATTTAGTTTCTTTTAAAAGTTGATATAACATGATTATTGTGTGTGTATTTTTGTATTTTCAAATTGCTAATCATGAGCGCATTTAAAGATTTTTTTTTTTCTTTAAAAAATGTAGCCAGTCGCCCGCATTAAAAAAATGGGACATGAGACTTTGCGTAACGTAAAGCGGTGGCAAGCAAGCCTTAGACTTTCCTGTTAGGTAGGCCTAGACTAGTCCAGCAACACGCGCTGGAGAGATGCATGTAACCATGGAACGAACACAAGTTTACCTGACTGCTGTTCCCGCCTCTCATTCTCGTGAAGTTTCTTCCTTTTTTCAAGCCCTGAATGCTAATTTCGGTTTCAAGTTCATCTTCCTAATGTATGAGGCACTGTCGCTATAACTGTAAACATGTCTGTCACTATAGTTTGACTTAAGGGGAGAGATGGGGAGGGGGCCTTCATTAATTTGCGGGGCCCTAGGCAACTTGCGTATAGTGCATAGGCCTGTAGGGAGAACTGGCCCTGATGCCAGTTGTCCCTCCAACCTCTCTCAACAGGCTGAGTTCTGAAAGTTGGAGTAGGCCTAAGCCTAGGCAAAAATCCGCCGAAGCAGATGTGAGACACTGGTTAATGGGTACAGAAGATGTTTGTTTTAAGTGGTTGCAAAAGGAGGTGCTACAATAAATGAACTATGGGTTCCCATACTTTTGCAAATGTCATATTTTGAGGTTTCGTGAACTAAACCACTTTTGTTGAACATATAATGAAACTACATAATTCTTTATTTATCACAGACACTAGTACAATGTCCATAGCAGAGTATAAAAAACAGACAGAATAAATCATTTTAAAAACAAGAAGACAAAGAGACAAAAACAAAAACAAAAAAAACAACAACCATAAAACAAGACAAACAAAACCATCAAGACAACAATACAACAAGCCATCAAGACAAGACAAAACCACCCATCAAACATATAGGCTTTCTCTCCAATGCCTCCTAAGCTTAGAGGAGTACCTCAAGGAGCTCTTAGCTGGGTTCACTAGAGCTTCAATAATGCTATTGTGTGAGAGATCCAGGCGGCACATGAATTTGTACATTAAATTTCTAAGGACTGCCTCACATGTTGGCACATTGGAGTGGACAAACAAGTAGCTGGCACTAAACCATCTAGGTAGCTGCATCAGCAATCTCATAGTGTCATTATAGGCAACTTTAAGCTTCTGCATAACATTACATACATGATGGTTCTGTCTATTATATGGAAGGTCGGCTTCACAAGAAGTTTGTGAAGTAGGCTAAGAAATTGAAAGTGTTTTGAGCCGAAATGGCATGAAGGCTGGTGGATTGTTTGTAGTGGACCGCCTGGACCTTTGAGCAAAACACTGCAGATTGTTAGAACCTGCTCATCCTGCTGTGGATTGCACCTATGCGAAGTTGGCACCCCATATGATGAAAATATAAACAATATTTTGATTCGTTGTGCGTTGTTTGCAATTGTGCAGGCAAAATAAAACCTGTGTGTCGTTGTCCACCCCAATGATGAATATAATATAGGCTTTAAAAAGTATTTTGATTGTAGTTTGTAGTTTAGTACAAGACATGGCAGTCCAATTATTGGTTAACATCAAATGTTAAAAGATAACATTCAGGGGTGTCTGTTACTGTCTGGTGTGTTGCTGTCCGTGGTAGAAGTTCCCCGGCTCAACTACAGTCTCTGTCCACTCAAGCGTAGCAAGTTCCTTTTATTTGCAGCAGCATATTTCCTGCCAAGGATGTGGGTTTCTTTCTTAGTTCTAGCTTATTTAACTTACTGTGTGGAAGTCTGGCAACACTTATAAAAGCTCACTGCAGGCTATACTCATTAACTGTTCTACAAAAAAGTAAGGTAAGGTAAGGTAAGGTACTTTTATTTTTATAGCGCATTTAACGTGCACTGAGTTCAACCCAAAGCGCTTCACAGAACACAGAGACAGTGCCGAAACGGAGTGGCGTAGTCGCCAGCGTACCCATGACAACACAACAAACAAATTCACAAAATAACAAGACACAATGCCGGACGGAGTGGCGTAATCGCCAGCGTACCCGTGACACCAAGACACACAAGACAGACAAACAAATAAACAAATGTCAAATAAATAATAAAGCAAACAAAAAACAGAAAAGTCCACGTCAACCTAGTCCAATCAACTGCACTCAAGTCAGATGGCTGAGAAGTCCCAGAACAATGAAGACGTACAGCCTAGCAGCTAGCCCTCAATCGCTGGCAGATCCTCAGCAGATGAGATGGCCTGCAGGCCCAGCCGATACAGCCTGCTGGCAAATCGTGACCAGTAGTAGGCTACTATCATTCACAAGGTTGGATATCTGAACGATCATTCACCATTTGTAAAGTAAAAAAATGTGAAATTCACTATACCAAACCATACAAATAATGCAGGGGCTGATCATCTGGGGTAGTGTTACGACAGTGTCATGATGCCACTCCCATGATAATTAGTGGTGGGGATGTGGCTGTGTGTACGTGTATAATGTGCATATGTGTATGAATGCATATGTATTTGGACATGTATTTTAAGCAATAAGCCCCGAGAGGCCGTGGGTTATAGGCCTACTGTATAATCGAACAGTAAAGGGGCATTATAGGCACGACGCAAAGCTGTTCGATTATACAGTAGCCTATAACCCACGGACTCCAGTGGCTTACTGCTTTTCTAAAATGGTTACTATGTCGATCTAGCAAGATTTCATGAAACGAAGGCACCCCAGATAGCAAACCCCTTTGGGCCGGACCCGCATAAAAGCCTCTAGATCCGGACGTAGCTTACACACGGTTTCTGGCTAAGGACCAGGGGCCGGATTCACGAAAACAATCTTAAGATAAATCTTAAGTTGATTCCTAAGAAAATAAATAAGAAGTCCTTAAGATTGTTCTTAAATGCTATTCACCAATATTTTCTTAAGAATTGTCGTATTTCTTAGGAACTTCTTTGTTTTCCCACTTAAGAACTTAGATAAGAATGCCCTGCGCCATTCGTTACACTAAACGCAATCAAACGTGAGTTTTGTTTACAAGTGGCAACCGTTGCTAAGAGGGAAAGTCATGCCTTCAAGCACTCCCGGTTGTCTTAACTTTGAAACGGTAGGCTTACTTTCTTGAAATTTGCCGTTTTTACTAGAAAATACTGCCATTTCCATGGACTTTAGATGTTTAAGAAAGGAAACGTGTTCTACTCTGACGTCGACGTGCGCCGAGTGCTGCGAGGAACCCTTCGGGCTATGCGAGTTTTCAGACAGAGGACGAGCTACCGAAAACAATAGCAGCAAGCTAAAATTAGCAATAAATGGTTGGCTTATATATCGTGAGTACACAAAATAAAGGCTGATATTTCAAACGAGCTGTCTGAAACTGGTATGTGTTCAAATATATGACTATAAGAGGCCCGACTTTACACTGTAAAGTTTTTAAGACAGGTGCAGGGTTGTCTTAAAGTTGCGAGGAAAATTACGAATACATTTAGGATCTTAGTTTTCTAGAATGCCATTTGTTCCTAAGTGTTTTCTTAGGACGCATCTTAAGAAGAGAGTTAAGGAAAAACATAAGATCTTTATTCATGAATATCAAATCTTCTTAAATTTGCTCTTAAGACAAAAGATAAGAAGAAAGCACCACTTAGGAAGTATTTTTGTCTTAAGAAGGCTTCGTGAATCCGGCCCCTGATCTGGGCCGGTTAGACTTTTCAGCTTTAACTGCAGTGCTGTTTTTCTTACGATCAGCAGATCTGGCCCAGATCCACTTACCACATCGGAACCAAAGCTTCCTCAAAGACAGTTCACTGATGTAGCCCACATCTGTAATACGGACCTAGACCACCTTCAAACTATTCAACGAGGCCAATCACAGCCAAATAGCTTACAAACAAAACTTATAACTGATCCTCGCTTATTTCCAGATAATCTGGTAAAAAATCACCCTAGATATGATTTCAAAATCATATCCAGCTAACATTTTTGGGGGGTGCAAGTAAAGTTTTTATTGTTGTTGTTGTTATTGTTGTTGTTGTTGGTTTGTTTGGGCAGCAATTTTCCATGAAAAGGCCACCTGCTTGCTGATCGCACGCCTACCTGGACTATTGACAACTAGACAACTGCTTTACAAATATAATACATTCTTAAAAATATATACAGCATATAAGGTCCATATAAGGCCACATCCGCCTGACAGTCTACCTCCGTTTTGGCTACGGGCACCGGACCCGATCCGCCTCGCCAGCGCGCCTTCATTCACCGGGTCCGCAACGGACCCTGTACGGATGCATACACCGAACGCGCCCTAACGGTTTATTTAATCAGTTTTCTCGCTGATGGACTGCTGCCGAGTGTGAGACAAAACGGTGGCGTCTGAAGGCTCACTGTAAGTATGCTCCTATATGCTTTATTTATGCAATTACCTAGTCTATCCAGTGAAAACGTACTTCCATAACACAAGTTACCTACTTATCTAGCTTTGTTTGCTGATCGATCCGAAAATGTGCTATAATGGCCGGCTGATGGTAGCTCACATTTACATACCAGCTAGCTGCTAACGTGTAGCTTGCGCAAGCTAATTTAGCTCACTTAGTCCTGTCCAACTTTATGAACTTTTTAAAAAATGTATAATTAACTCAATACTGAATTTAACATGAGCGCAACTTGATTTGACGGTAACCTTATGTGTTTACCCGTGAACAACAAAATTTGCCTTGCGTGAGCTAGCATTAGCAGGCTAGCTTGTTGGCCAACGATAACTTAAAGTTGTTACACAAACATCGTTTTTTGTTAACGTTATGAAAGCTTAGATGTTGGACTCGGGAGTCTTTTCTCTCGAGAGAAAACTTAGGCTATTTCGTATGTGTTTAAACCTCATTTCATTCTGGGAGGGAGGCTGATTTCACATTGTTTCCCTGTCCTGATTTGAAATGCTGATTTTAAATTATGAACGACGTTAGCGGCTGGTTCCAAAACGTAAACTAATTGACCCTTCCAGAAGTCCCGCCCTCCATAGTTACTGTTGCTACGCCTGTCAAACTTTCGCACCTTGCCCGTCTATTACAATGGAGGAGACACGGGATTTTTTAAACAAATGTAATTTACAAAGACATCGCACCACACTGAAAGCTCATATTTGGTCACTAGCGAGCTACATCTGTCCTCTGTCAACTACAGTTGCATTTTCAGCTCTGAACAAAACCGTTCATGAGTTATTTAAGCAAAAGTCGAAGGTACGCGTTGTTTTCGATGGTTCCTCCAGGCTAGTACGAATGACACGGGCGGGGGACAAAACTAGCATAACGTTTTACGCTATACTTCCATAACGTCAATATTTGACAACATAACATGATTGGTACTTCAACTAGGTATTATTTTAGACAGAATTGCTGACGGGCTATATACGTCTCGTTGAATGTCTGTTAAGAACTTTTTGCCGCCATCGTGAAACGTATCTCGCGGTTATGGAAATATCACGCAATATGCAAAATTTAAAGTTAGAAAAATACGTATTTCAAACTATATCATGTCTTTATAGTTCAACATGTTATTTCACCGTGATTTCACGTGTTTGGGGGCACCACACATCCAAATAAATGCCCTTAATGGCCCACAGGCTATGCAGTCTCCATAGGTTAACATGGCAAAAACTCGAAAGCTTGCCAGGCCTTGCTTGCCTAGTTACGGGTTGCTAAGCCACGATTGGCCTGTGGCGGTTTTAGGGCGTGGCTCTGGAAGGGTCAATTAGGCAGAAGCTATGCGCCCTGTCACCCTCATGCTCAGACATTGTTGACACTTTTAGAAGGCAGGAACAAAACAGCTTATATTTTGTACACGTTAGTGAGAAACCAACTAACTGGCCTACTATTCAATCTAAATAGTAGAGATTCCTCCCTAACTTGTATTAAGTAAGGGCACAAATTCCGAAGTCATTTGTTTTATGTAGAAATACTGCCGTCTACGAGTTCATTTAATGATGTTGAAAGTTTCTTGGAGTAAGATTTGACTGAAAAGGGACAATTATAGAAGAGGCAGTAGTTGACTTGATGTATATCCTTGCTTTGCCTTGTCACAGACCAGACTGTTTTCAATGTTTAGAATGGGGTGTAATATTAAGTATTGATAAATATTTGGCTATTTCTTTCTGATGATGAGAGTAATGCATATTTATGTATCTGTATTACAGGTCATTCACAATTGGCTCCAGTCTGGTTTGGGGGTCTACCCTAGCTCATCCTGGCCTGCCACCCAAGGAAAGTAAGCTATACAGTTTTACATTTGATCTATTTGACTTTTGGTCCACACATTAATAACACAAATAACCATATGCCTTTGTAAGTGGTGTTACCAGTTCAGGATGAATTGAAGGTACATGTCAAAATACATGACTGCCTTTGTCTGATGAAATAAAAATCCACCTAATACCTCAAAAGCTCTCTAAAGAAATGTACATATATATTTTTTTTTTTCAGAAGAGAAATAACCACAGGCCTCTGCAACTGCTGTTTCCAGGTAAGGATCAAAGCTTCGGGATTCGTGCCCTTATATTTTGTACACATTAGTGAGAAACCGGCTAACGGGCCTACTATTCAATCTAAAAAGTCTTGTTTCCAAGTGACTCTTTAGACTGAATAGTAGAGATTCCTCCCTAACTTTTATAAAGTGTAAGGGCACAAATCCCGAAGCCATTTGTTTAATGCAGAAATACTGCTGTCTACAAGTTCATTTAATGATGTTGAAAGTTTCTTGGAGTAAGATTTGACTGAAAAGGGACATTTTAGAAGAGGCAGTTAGTTGACTTGATGTATATCCTTGCTTTGCCTTGTCACAGACCAGACTGTTTTCAATGTTTAGAATGGGGTCTAATATTGGTATTGATAAATATTTGGCTATTTCTTTCTGATTATGAAAGTAATGCATATTTATGTATCTGTATTACAGGTCATTCACAAGTGGCTCCAGTCTGGTTTGGGGGTCTACCCTTGCTCATCCTGTCCTGCCACCCAAGTAAAGTAAGCTATACAGTTTTACATTTGATCTATTTGACTTTCGGTCCACACATTAATAACACAAATAACCATATGCCTTTGTAAGTGGTGTTACCAGTTCAGGATGAATTGAAGGCACATGTCAAAATACATGACTGCCTTTGTCTGCTGAAATAAAAACCCACCTTATACCTCAAAAGCTCTCTAATGAAATGTACATATTTATTTTTTTTTATTTCAGAAGAGAAATAACTACAGGCCTCTGTAACTGCTGTTTCCAGGTAAGGATCAAAGCTTCGGGATTCGTGCCCTTATATTTTGTACACGCTAGTGAGAAACCCGCTAACTGGCCTACTATTCAATCTAAAAAGTCTTGTTTCCAAGTGACTTTTTAGACTGAATAGTAGAGATTCCTCCCTAACTTTTATAAAGTGTAAGGGCACAAATCCCGAAGCCATTTGTTTTATGCAGAAATACTGCTGTCTACAAGTTCATTTAATGATGTTGAAAGTTTCTTGGATTAAGATTTGACTGAAAAGGGGCAATATAGAAGAGGCAGTAGTTGACTTGATGCATATATTCGCTTTGCCTTGTCATAGACCAGACTGTTTTCAATGTTTAGAATATATGGGAAGGGAAGCTAAAATGAAAATATTCTCTGGATCCCAAAATAATGCTATTTTCTAATGGGGTGTAATATTGGTATTGGTAAATATTTGGCTATTTCTTTCTGATGATGAAAGTAATGCATATTCATGTACAGTGAGGAGAAAATGTATTTGATACCATGCTAAAGTTGCCTAAAAAGAGGAATATAAAATCGTCATTTGACAATTGATCTTAATGTCTTAATTCAAAAATTGAGTAAAAATAAAACCGCTAAGTACGCCAATTTTCTTTGTGATGGAAGAATGTTTCGTAAATAAATAAATGTTCTTCCTAAATGCTAGGGGGAAGTAAGTATTTGACCCCCAATGTAACCCTATGGGAATTCAACACATAGGGTTAACATAGGGGCGGGCAGATTTTTATTTTTTAAGGCCAGCTATTTTATGGATTCAGGATATTATGCATCCTGATAAAGTTCCCTTGGCCGTTGGAATTAAGATAGCCCCACATCATTACATACCTTTCACCATAGCTAGAGATTGGCATGGTGCTTTTTCCAGTAGGCCTATTAGCCTGTTTGATGCTCATTGAGCTCAATGCAAATCAAACAGGCTAATAGGCCTACTGGAAAAAGCACCATGCCAATCTCTAGCTATGGTGAAGGGTATGTGATGATGTGGGGCTATTTTAATTTCAAAGGCCAAGGGAAATTTATCGGGATGCATAATATCCTAGATCCATGAAATAGCTGGCCTTTAAAAATAAAAATCTGCCTGCCCCTATGTTAACCCTATGTGTTAAATTCCCATAGGGTTACATAGGGGGTCAAATACTTCCTTCCCCTAGCATTTAAGGAAAACATTTATCTATTTACGATACATTCTTCAATCACAAAGAAAATTGGTGTCCTTGGCGGTTTGATTTGTACTAATTTTTTGAGTTAAGGCATTAAGATCAATTGTCAAATGATGATTTTATATTCCTGTTTTAGCAGGGTATCAAATACATGTGCTCCTCACTGTATCTGTGTTACAGGTCATTGTCACAAGTCACAAGTGGCTCCAGTCTGGTTTGGGGGTCTACCCTAGCTCATCCTGTCCTGCCACCCACACAAAGTAAGCTATACAGTTTTGCATTTGATCTATTTGACTTTTGGTCCACACATTAATAATACAAATAACCATATGATATGCCTTTGTAAGTGGTGTTACCAGTTCAGGATGAATTGAAGGTACATGTCAACATACATGAATCCCTTTGTCTGCTGCAATAAAAATCCGCCTCAAAAGCTAATGGAATGCACATATTTTTTTTATTTCAGAAGAGAAATAACTACAGGCCTCTGCAACTGCGGTCTCTAGGTAAGGATGAATTGAGATACATTCAACATAAAATATATATAGCCTATATGTATATACAATTCTTTATTCTACATGCTGAAATGTCTGATATTCATGACCGCACACTTCATGCAGATTATATTCACATTACAACTCCACCTCTTTAATTCAGCTGTCTGATTGAAGCCTCAAAATATTGTAAACTAAGTAACATAGTTGGCTAGCTTGTCATAGTCTACTGGTTGGACTGTTCAGTTTCCCCATGTGTGTTTAAGTTTAAAAGTAGAGTAATACTTGTGTCCTTGAGAGAGGCGCTTTTGAGTCTTTTGAGTTGAAAACATTGGTATTGAGATGATCAGTCAACTTGAATGCAAGAGTTTTGATCAAATGTGCGCCGCTTGCTAACCGGATTTTATAATACGCTAATTCAGCTAGTCGTCTTCTATGCATCATTGTTTTCACGATGTGAATGTTTTATCTGGATTGCATGTGCTTGTCTAGGGGCGGGTGTCCATTGAGTGTGCACGAGAGAGAGAGAGAGAGAGAGAGAGCGAGAGAAATCGGGCCATTCAGACATGATATGCGGAATGTATACGGCCACCTGTTGTTCACGTCTTCTTTAGAAGTTCTGTCAATTTCTGTCAAATGCGGCCGCGCCGTTAATGCCTGACTGCGGAAGAGAGTCGTTTTCACTAGCCTTTGAATGTTTCCGTGACTGGATTCACAGGACAGTTGTGGCGGCAACATTACGGCGAAATTACCAGGTCAGCTACAGGAAAGTAGATAGTATACGGATATATGAATTCAGACATCACAGCAAAGACAACCCTACCGTACACACCGTGGACATTGTGGAAATACACGTCTGTCTGAAAACGGCTACAGTTTGGTAAAGTTGCATGCATTGTCTACAAGGAAAACTCCTTCCACCCGAGCAGCGGCAGGTGCATCAGTGCGAGCCTGCCCATATAATTTAGTAGCACACTAATATAACGTATTTTCTTTTTCCATAGGAGCGGTACGCAAGTGTCCAGTGACAGCCCAGGCAACGGATACCGACATTCACCAATGTGCTGGCGCATGACCGAGAAGGGGGGACGTCGCAAACGCCAGTGTGAAGGAGCAAGCTAGATTCATTGATGATCATCATGTTTTGAATAAAGTTTTTTTGAAAAAAAAAGTAAACATTTTCTTCGATTCTGATTAGGGTTATTGGGGTATTGGACTATGTTAGTCGCTGGGTAATTTTCTTAGCCTTGTTTTAAAGACACCAAGCGAGAATGTTAGATTGTTAAATGTGTAGGCTAGGCCTACTTTATGCGGATGTAGGCCTATGATTGTTGCTTCTGACTGTAGGGTAATTAAATATAAGGTAGCCCAAACACATCATAGACTAAACATCATGTAGCCTAACTATAAATGCCGAAAATAAGGCATAGCTGGCATCGATCCGGTACGCGATTCCATGCCGCATCTATACGGAACTGGGCCAGCGCTGTTCCAGTTCCAGTTCAGAGCCGTGCAACGGATCCTGACCACTTCGTGGCCGATGTGCGTTTGGGCACTGGGCCGTGTCCGTTAAACGGATCAGATGCGGATAGAACGGTAGGTGTGGGCCAGATCCACCCCAGTGTAGTTTTACTGTTTTGGTACGGGAATGGGCCAGCGCCGACCCATCTCCGGTGCAGAGCCATAAAACGAATCCTGACCACTATCGGCCCGCTGTGCGTTTGGACGCTGGACCGTGTCCGTGAGACGGATCCGGGCCGGATCGCATGATAGGTGTGGGCCAGGTCCACGCCAGAGTGGTTTTGCTATCTGGGACAGCAACGACAATGTAACGATGTATTCATAGATAATCTTTCTTCCGCTAAGAAATATATTCCCTCCATATGAATGGTTGCCATGCAACAACAAGACGCAGCGACTCTAACTTGTGTGCTAGTTTTGTGGTAGCGCATTACTATAGAACAAAATGCGGTCAAGGTGTGAGTTTGATATGCATCATTTTAAGCTATCATGTTAAACAAGTTGGTTGCAACCCTTAATACTTGAAGTAGAAAGTGGATTCACTTAAATTGAGGACAAAATAAGACAGAAACTCCTGTGTGTGGGGTGCACATGAGAGCATAAAACCATCCATACTAAACTGCCACATGTAAACCACTGGCAAAAAAAAAAAAACATTTCTCACATCCTTAAATGTCAAGTATGGCGTGTGGTGTGAGAATTGGGTCAAATAGTGTGACTGTCAAGCTCAAAGCGTATTCTTTGTCCTTCAATTTATGGGTGTGGTGTTTAGTGCATGGTTTTACTCATGCATGTGTGCTAATTTAACAACTTGAGCCTGTTTCTGTTTATCTAGATGCCACCCTTGAATTAACCAATGCCCCACTAGGGCCACCCTTGTTACAAATCTCTAGAATCGCCACTGCCAATATGTAGCCTATACCATGTGAGATTAATTGATGAGAGACGCCCCCTCTTAAGCTAGTTCGAATTCACCCAAAGGTAAATTCCTCATATCTCATTTACTCATCTGTGAAAATGATTCACTGAGATGAAAATGGACACAGGGAAAATAAGGTCAACATGTAAGATGCAAAGGGGTAGGTAATAATACGGTAATAATCCATGGGTGGTGCTGTTTACAGTGTTTGTTCATTAACATTGTGGTGACTCCAGTAATGATTTACTCACTCAAGGTAACGTTTATGTTCATCCATACAGCAGGTTTTCTTACGTTTTGTTTTTTTTCAATTGCTTACACACAAATCCTTTATGTTGCACACAATTTCTAAAACCTTTGACTCAAACTTCACAACTCTACATCAATTCAGCAAAACCATACACTAATTCTCAGCCTTGACACAGTTTTCAATTTAGCTTTTAACTTTTTGCAATTCAATACACACAATTCTCTACCTAACACACAAAAATCTATCAGGAAGTAACTTGATTTTTCAAACACAACAAATGAAAATGCCACACTTATACTGTATGTGCTGTACAAAACTGAATTCACAACAGCAACTGATTTATTCAGGAAAATAAATATTTTGGTTCCAATATTGATTGGATTGAGTTATTTTTGCATTATACTGTATTTTCACTCTTATGGCAATATTATTTGCCATATTTTGCATATTACTGTATTTTCACTCTTATATGGCAATATTATTTGCATATAAGATGCAAAGGGAAAGTAGTGATGGTAATATCCATGAGTGGTGCTGTTTGCAGTGTTTGTTCATTAACAGGGTGACTTCAGTATTTTAATGATTTACTCACTCAAGGTAGTTATATTTTATCTCTTTACGAACGTAACAGAAGTTTATGTTCATACATACAGCAGGTTTTAATCACTTCCTCTAACTGGTATTTTCATGAACTCACAGCAACCCTGAGGTTCAATTGTGCCTCCAGTGTGAGCTGGTACTGCAGGTAAGTAAAAGCATCAGAATAACACATAACAGAAATGACATAAAACAGAAGAGAGAGCAGGATAAAGTCGTGCCCCAGCATATTTAGTCTGATGTGGAACAGTGTGCCTTCCACAGCACACCTACCCCCTGCCCACCTCCCTCCATTCTAAATCAATTGTATGCACCATATTGTGTAGGATAGTAACACACCATTTGGAAGCTTGGACTCTTAGGAATCCATAGAGAACATTTTCCATGTACAGTCTGTATAGTACTTTGCATTGTCAGATGAATCTGACTATGTCTCAATTATTTTTTTCATAAAAAAAATACCCTCCTCCCCCTCCTTCGCCTTTGGTACTTCCTCCTAGCTGCAGTGTGTATCCTCAGCAACAAGTAGATGCAGCACATTGGGTACTGAAATATTCACAGGAATCCATACAAATTGAATATTCATGTTGTTTTATCCAATGTTAGTTGTGCATTTAGTCCATCTATACACACCCATTGATCCAACAAAGAAAATGCAAAAAATATAGACTTTGTGTTATCATTCCATATGTTGTGTATAGTCATTCTATATTCTGTATACATTCTATATCTGATTGTTTCCAAAAAACAACCTGGTCTCCGCTATCTAAAGAGGTCAAACATTTGATGGTAGGCCAAACTAGGTGGGAACAGTGGCCTCTAGAGTAAGCACAGTGCGATTTCGGGGGGAAAAAAGCCTATAAAAATGCACATCTCATATGAAGTTAGGTGAGAAACTATTTTGAAGTATCCCGGTATGCCATATAGAACTATAGACTGAGGATAATTATTTGTGTTATGTTTGTTGTGTTGAGTGAGTTTAACGTCACCTGTCCATCATGACGGATAATGCCGTTGTGTATGATTGCTACAGTACCTGTGTAGAGGAAGTCACCTGTCAGAGTAGAGCGCTACATCTGAACACCTCAACCATTTTGTACTTCTAAGCAAATAGCTTTAGTTATATTTCTATCTAGAATGCAGGGATCCCTGGAATATTTGGATGTTTGGAACATTACTGGCATTAAATTCATGCAACACACTTGGTCCTGCATACTGCACTTTATTTCAAACATAAGACACTTTGTTCAAAAATGAAATCCCAGGGTGCCATTCATAAAACACATGTATCCAAAATACATAACACATCTGGTAATTGCAACGACTCAAATGCACTTGAAGGCATTTATTTGCAAAACTGAACACCAATCAGACAGCTACAAAAAGCCCTCAGTTTAGCCATTTCAAGAACTTTGCAAGCATGGATGGAAGGAGAGCGAAAGGCATAGGTAGAGCAAGAGGAAGAGAAGGAGAAGGAGGAGGACAAGGTCAAGGTTGAAGAGGCCATGCACGGAAGGAACCCTATTTCTGATGATATGAGCGACTTTGGTGGACCATGTCATCAACCATGCCCTGACTATGAGAGAAGCTGGGCAGAGAGGCCCCCCACATCTAAGTCACTTCACAGTGGCATCTGTAATGAGAACATTCCGCCTGGAAAACAGGTATGTCTTCACCTCTCTTCTACTCTACTCTACTCTCAGATGATATTTACAGCACTAAGGCTACTACAGTATATCACATAATAACCACATGTGTACAGGGCATTGCAGGGTGCTGCTCCTTCTGCAGTCAAAGTGGTCATTTTTGTGAAACATACCATGATTACTTATATTGAGATGTTTCAGTACAGAGTAGATGATACAGTAAAGTACTGTAAGAAAAAGAAACAAACCGATGACAATTTGTGGTTGTATTTCTCTAGCATGACTAGAAGACCTTCCGGGGGAGGACGCCAACGCCGGGATCCATGAGTCCACGTATGCACAATTGACAATATTTTCTGTGTTTACAGTATAGTGTTTTTTTTTTTTACTTTATCTGAATTCATGTTACTGCAATGTACAATATTAGTAGGCCTATTTTGAAAATGTGCATCTTGAAAATGTGCAAAGATATGGTGTTTTATATAAAGTAGTGTGTTTCCAAGACAAGTGTATGCATATTGTGCAAGTGTGTGTTATTTTGTCATCAGATTATTTTGACAAAGGATTGTTAGGTTTTGATAGCAGAGTTTAGGTACTGATAGTAGAGTTTCAATTTGACACAGATGTGAATGGTAGACTATATTTCCCAGTGTTGTGTCATGTTTACTTGTGTGTAGAGTTTTGACACAGTGAGTGAAATTTTGCAAAATGTGTTCCAGCAACGGGTAAAAAAACTACAACCAAATAAAATTAACCAAATAATAAACAAGCAAAGAGTGTGAGATGGGATCAAATCAGTTAGTCATGCATGGATGTTGTGTGTTTTCCATGTGTTTGAGTGCAGCGTTGCATTTCCAAAATCCAAAATAAGAACGGCCCTCTCAAGGGAGAGAGAGAAAGCAAATAGTTTTTGCCAATTGCGCACACTTTTCTCATAATTTCGCCCATTATGTTAAAACTCTACACACAACCATATAAGACATAGCGCTTGGGGATAAACAACACACTAAAGGGATAAAGAACCCTTTCATATTGCCAGTAACACACTGATACACTTTATAAAAGACACTGTCGTTTTTGTGTTTCTATTTTATTTTTCTTTTGGTCATTTTCTTAGACCTCATCCTCTGTAAAACTCAAAAGTATAATTTCTGCAGACACACACACACACACAAACACATACTCTTATAATATACACAACTTGTAGTCCTACACACTCATTTAATACACATGAGCTGCAAGAGTAGGAGATATATGCATATCAATTGCACAAATAGGAGATACAGACAAGTTGACAAGCGTAATTTATTGGGAGAGAATGTGCAAAACTGAGCGGCGGTCATATTTTATACCGCTATACGGTAGGCTACATCTAGGATATTTTGTCTGATGCCCAGAGTCTTACAGTATAACCTGACTTTCGCCAGATCCTGTAGTTCGCTGTCTGCTTCACACAAGGATCTGGGACTTCTCGATAGGAGATGTATTTATGAAGGCGGGTCCTTGTAAAACATCCTCGCATGTGATTTGATAAACCACTTGCCTGTTATCTTGAATGACATGCTAGGCTTCTTCAAGCTCTTGCCAAACCCGGTCGGAAGAAGAGTAAAAACATCCTTGCCACCATGCAATAAATGTCTTCAAAACTATTCTCTGTTAATCTTTTAAAGAATAAATAGGCCTACTCGATAGATTCGACAAAACGGTTGAAATAGCAGAATCAATGTCAGCACAAGACTCCTCGCTGCATGCCGCCATTGTTGTTTGAATCAAACACGCGCTCCTGATTGGTTGATCATTTTTTGATCACTGGAACGAGTTTGGATTGCCCTCGCGTCCAGACCCTTGTGGAGCTCAGCGAAACGCCTCTGGTGGAGCATGGCGGAACTACAAGGGTCTGGCGAGAGTCAGGCTAAGAGTCTTCGTTCACCAAATGAGTGCCAGGCTTAAACATGCTAAATTACTTTCTGGAAAGGTAGTGAGAGGCAAACTTACCATTTCAAAAACTTTGCTGCAACAGTTGCAGTTATTCCACATAGAGAGGTGGTTTCCTTTAACCACCTCGAAGCTTGTGCATGCCTTTGCAATAGGTGGTGTAAGTTCCTCTTTGAAGGCAGCCTAGCACTGGTGCCGATGAAGGCCCTCAACTTCACTAATACAGGATTTTGCTGCCTTAACAAGTCATTCCTAATCAGAGGGCTTGCTTGTTAATTTCGGGTGGCTGCCGGTTGTCGTTTTTTCCGTTATTCCCGTTTTTCGGTCCCATTGAAATGAATAGGGGAATTAAAGGGATATTCCGCCATTTTTGGAAATACGCTCATTTTCCACCTCCCCTCGAGCAAAACAATCGATATTTACCTTGTTCCCGTTCATCCAGCCATTCTGTGAGTCTGGCGATACAACTTTTAGCTTCAGCCTAGCATAGATCACTGAATCGGATTAGACCATTAGCTTCTCGCCTGCTAGCTTCATGTTTAAAAGTGACTAAGATTTCTGATAATTTTCCCATTTAAAACCTGTCTCCTCTCAAGTTAGAAAGTGCAGTAAGACCAACTGAAAATGAAACCTGGCGTTTTTCTAGGCTGATTTGACATGGAACTACACTCTCATCTGGCGTCATAATCAAGGCAACTTGCAAACGTACCATAGGCGCAGTGATATCGTACGCATCATCTGAAAATAGTCCCCATAGACATCAAGCAGTAGTAGTGCCAGTAGCTGCAAGTTGCCTTGATTATTACGCCAGATGATAATGTAGTTCCATGTCAAATCAGCCTAGAAAAACGGCAGGGTTCATTTTCGGTTGGTCTTATTGCACTTTCTAACTTGACAGGACACACGTTTTAAATGGGAAAATTACCAGAAATATTAGTCACTTTTAAACATGAAGCTAGCAGGCGAGAAGCTAATGGTCTAATCCGATTCAATGATCTATGCTAGGCTGAAGCTAAAAGTTGTATCGCCAGACTCACAGAATGGCTGGATGAACGGGAACAAGGTAAATATCGATTGTTTTGCTCGAGGGAAGGTGGAAAATGAGCGTATTTCCACAAATGGCGGAATATCCCTTTAAAAAAAAAAAAAATGCAGCATTTTTACATAACTGCTAGAAGTCATTAGCTAAGTTAGCTAATCAACCTGGTTAGCATTGTTAGCATGATTAACATTTTTATCATAACTGCTAGATTTCATTAGCTGAGTTAGCTAATCAACCTTATTAGTATTGTTAGCATAGTTAAAAGTTTTAGCGGGGGGATGTTAGGAAAATATTCCAGACAGTATAAGAACCACAACGCGTAGTGTCATTTTTATCAACAACTCTGGCCAAGAGGAGAGAGTGCCCAGAAAGGAGAGGCCCTTCTGCAAAGCAGTCTCTGGCCTCTTCAACACAAATTGTTCCTTTTATTAAGAGCACAGCTGAGCAAAGCATGACCTTGGCCTAAACTCGATCCTGTCTCCCTTTTTCCCGGTTCTTATTTTTGCAAGCGTTCTTCTGTTTCCCTTGACGCACACATGCAGTTAACAATGATAACTTTGACACACACATATGTAACCTGCGTTGTGTGGAACCACCGTGGTCCAGCCCTGCACACGCCCGGACTCGAACCCGCGAGACAGCAGCACCTCGGATCGGGAGTCGAGCGCGCTAACAATCCAGCTAAAAGCCCAGGCTACTAGCTTTCATGCCAGCAGCGCTCTTGAAGCGTCGGGGAGTGAGGTATAACGTTCTACAGCATAGCTAACCAGCTAGCACCCGTTACACTCACCCCCCTAAACCTCACTCCCGATCCGGGTCACGGCACCAATGTAACCTGCGTTGTGTGGAACCACCGCGGTCCAGCCCATAGACCTAAAAGAAATGGACAAACAGACTCCGTCGTTCTCAATGAGAGGGGGCTGAAACAAAAATTTGTTTCCTGTTCATCGTACTGCGCAGACTCAAACTCATTTTGTGACGTTAGCCTGCTGTAACTCGTCTGATAGATCGAAAACCTCTGAAATTGTTAACGTTCGTTTTTTAATATTATTATTATGTATACTTGCCTCTAGGTAATGCTTTACCATATCAAACAGTAGGCTACCGTAGGCTACACGCATTTTCATTGATCTTGCGAATGACTCTCCGTCATGGTTTTCGTGCAGGCTCACTCAGCTTCTTATCCAAACATTACGGGCGAACGTTAGCTTCCCTACAACAGACATGCTAAAATACTTCTTTACGGGAAACCAACGTAATATACGGGGAAGAAGTGAATTAATTTTGCCTTCGATACCCTATATAGAATACACAGAAGCTATAAGGGAGACAAAGGGCACATGTTACATGAAGTTATGGGATCGCAAAAAAATCTGAAATCTATGGCCGTCCAAGGGAGTTAGCAGAGCGTTGATCACCAGTTCATTTCGTTTTTCTACTTCCGGGAATATGCCTGCCCCCTTGGTCCAGCCCTGCACATGCCCGGACTCGAACCCGCGAGACAGCAGCACCTCGGATCGGGAGTCGAGCGCGCTAACAATCCAGCTAAAAGCCAAGGCTACTAGCTTTCATGCCAGCAGCGCTCTTGAAGCATCGGGGAGTGAGGTTTACTAACGTTCTACAGCATAGCTAACCAGCTAGCACCTGTTACACATACAGTATATGGTTGACAATGATAACTTATTAACATTTCTTTGTCAGGGGGATAAAGATTTGGTGTAGCCCAACTTGTCTGCAGAGAGTTTAGATGAACTTATATGTATGCATGCTCAATTAAGTGGGGCATGAATACTGTACATTACCATGACCGGTGTGCTATAGGAAAACAAACAAAACACTATTCACTAGTCTCCGGAATTTGCAAAAAGACAAATAGCAGACAAATAACAAATCAAAGAGCAGGTTTGACGAAGTCGCCAGGGTCCTGAAGTGCTTTTTGCAGAATCGCGCTGGAATCGGCTGCGCAGGCAGGAGTCGAGCAGGATCCCACCATGCACCCCAAAAATGCATTTAAAGATAGACCAAGGCCCCTATGGCCAGGGCTATGCGAAACAAATTCAACAGGAGAGCGTGAGGTGCGCTTTCCTCAGGTCAGCGAGATTTTATCTGATATTAGAGTGACAGGCGTCGGAAGACTACCGGCTTAGAGATTTGAGGGCTTGATCGGACAGACCGTTATTTGCCACAGTGGTGGCTGCACCAGTCCTGACAGAGTGAGTTGAGTAACGGTCTGCTGAAATTCCGACTTGCATTAGAACTGCTTTCAGCTGTGTCTGAAACCAGAAGCGAGTGACGGAGCGTCCGTCGTCTGTAGCGAAGATGGGTTCTGATGGGGATGCGAGGGAAGAACGAGAAGTAATGTAATTAGCCAGAATGCTATAGGGCTGCAGTGGAGAATCGATGTTGAAAATGAACACTGACTGTCCTTTCTTAAATTGATCTGCTTTGCTTTGTTTAATAACGAAGCGGATGGTGTCTGCATCCAGGACCTGAAGATCACATAACTGTGGGTGAATGGATGGGTTGAAACTTGCGCTAATGGTAGTGAACTCGCTGCACCTCAACAGCCCAAAGTATGCGAGTGTAAACATGGCAATGAGTGTCTGATCTGAGTTGGGTGAAATGAAGCTGCTTCTCAGTTGCTGCGTTTACATGAGAGCTTTAATTCCGAATAAAACCAAGTTAAATCGGAATAAAAGTTAATTCCGCTTTAAAAGAGACCATGTAAACGCTTATTCCGCTTGAAAATGATATTCCGAATTAAACTTAATTCCGATTTAAGTGGTTGGTTTATTCCGATGTTCAAGCGGAATTAACTCCCCTCCTTGATCATGTAAACCTTTATTCCGATTAAAAGTTTATTCCGTTTGTTTGGCGCATGCTCGTACAAGGAGGAAGAAGAAGCGCATGCTCGTTTCATGGTTAATTCGGCTCCGTCTTCTTCCCCCCTTCTCCGACAGTCTTCTCCTCCTCAGCTAGCAAACGTGAAGCTTGACAATATTCTCGAGCTGCTGGCTAAATAGTAGGCCTATTATCAGAGTTACTGTGAAACCCGTTTTCATTATGTTATTGTCCATGCTGTAACGTTAACCCGAGATGACAAAAAAGTTGCTAGCCAGCTAAAGTTTGTTTTCTTCCGGTAGACCTTATTAGGCTAAGTTCATGCGCCGCCTGTCCAATCGGAACCCTTCCCGACCCCCAGACGTTCAGCAGAATACAATAAAGCGTAATTAACGTATGTTCCATGTAAACGCCAATTCGGAATTATTATTTCCATGTAAACTCGAAGGAGAATATTTTAATTCCGACCTATTTAATTCTGAATAAACTAATTCGGAATTAAAAACATCATGTAAACGTGGCCACTGTCTGTATGCAGATGCTGAGTATGTGTAATTTGGAAGGCAACAGTCAGGGGTAGCTGGTTCCAGCTTGCGGATGCCTTTAATGAGGAGCGAGATATGATGACTGGAAAATACGGCGCATTGATAGCCGAAAATCAATTCGTGGAAAAAATGAAACCAGTCAGGGAAACATTAATAGAGCAAGCCCTAGTCTTTAAAATTAAGTGGGCACGAAGGAGGAAAGTGTTATGAGATTAAATGGAAATAACAGAGAGTGGGACCGATGAAATGATTTGAAGGAAGACCAAGCAGTTCAGTATGAGTGTCATTGGTGCTACGGAGTGAAGGGCTAGATGAATAGAGTGAGCCTGGAGATATCGAAGTGGTGGTTTAGTGGAAGACTGTTTCCGAATAGGGTGGTACTGGAGTCGCCTCTGGATCCGCTCCTGGAGCTAGGTTCTTGAATATGAATGTGAATGTGAACGTTCCTTGTTAATTGCATGGACTGCAGCCTGGTAGTCGCTGTGGAACAGGACACCTTTGCCCAACCATTTGAAGGCTAGAGCAGACACATTAATAGGAGTACTTAAATACTTCTTAAATTTTTTATTAGAGGCATAAACAGGGCGCGTGTGGGCGCCAGCGCAATAGCTACAGACGTGAAGATATTTGCCACTTGACAACATGCATTTTGTAGCGTTGAAAAGGAAGCAAATTTGTTGATCCCGAATGGGAACGGTACCAGCCGACTGAAGGAGTTTCAGAATGGATGAAGTGCTCGCACAGGTTTTTGCGGGGCTGGAACTGCGATTGTCCTTTCCTTCAATCATGGCGCAGTTTGTGGAAGCGTGATGTGAGCTGCCGCAAACGGCACATGTAGCCATGCGACAGCCCAGAAAAACGCGGTTATGGAGTTCCACATCTAAAGCACCCCAATACGGACATTGGTTCCATAGCCCAACCCGGGCTGCACATTTTGCAGAAAAGAGCCGATGATAGGTGTAGCCCCTCTGAAAGTTACTGCTAGCCCTGAAATAATTGAGAAATATTCGATCAACTCACGGCGCCTATGGGGGAACACAGAACAGATAACCTTGAATTTCCCCTTGGGGATCAATAAAGTATCTATCTATCTATCTATCTATCTAACCTTTGTATGTCGCCGGAAAGCAAGCGTGAATTCAGGGAAGGACGAGACTTAAGTATCCAAGTAACTGGACTGCACTCAATGTCCCGTGTCTGAAATTGGTCTGGAAGAGATGACAACAGGTAAGAAAGATACAGTAAATATCTGCACCTGACAAAACTTGATTCCTAAGCGTAGGAGACACCAGAGGAGGCTCATTGGCTGGGGCATGTGGCAGAGGGGGTAGGATGACTGCTGAGGCCAAATTGTAAGCAGGCAGACAGAAAGAGACCCTGGCCTCTGTCGAGCCCATACGGGCAATGAAACCTGGGGATAATTAGGCTCAGCTAGCATAAATTTATAATCTCGGAAGTAGCAATGATGGAAAAATTCCACAATTTGGTGCATCATTTTTGGAAGTAACAAAAACCTGAATTTATCCTAAAATGAAGCAAAACACAATGATATTTTGATGTGAGGTCAATGTTTTGACATAATAGATAATTTAACAATGAAGAAAACTCTTAATTTATTCATATTTCTTAAGAAAATGGGAATTTTCTACTACTTCAAACTGCAATGTTTTTTTTCACCACTAGATGGCAGATGCGCTCCACGGTAAAATTTGTGTTCTTTTCCACAACTTGAGATGGTGTTATTCCGGAATTGCTACTTCAACTTCCAACTACATCACACCGATGCAGGCAAGGACAGTCTGCGGGGAAACAGGCACCCAAAGCTGGGTAGGCATTAGGGTGTTATTCCGGAATTGCTACTTCAACTTCCAACTATATCACACCGATGCAGGCAAGGACAGTCTGCGGGGAAACAGGCACCCAAAGCTGGGTAGGTGTTATTTTGGAATTGCTACTTCAACTTCCAACTACATCACACCGATGCAGGCAAGGACAGTCTGCGGGGAAACAGGCACCCAAAGCTGGGTAGATTTTATTCCGGATTTGCTACTTCAACTTCCAACTACATCACACCGATGCAGGCAAGGACAGTCTGCGGGGAAACAGGCACCCAAAGCTGGGTAGGTGTTATTCCGGATTTGCTACTTCAACTTCCAACTACATCACACCGATGCAGGCAAGGACAGTCTGCGGGGAAATAGGCACCCAAAGCTGGGTAGATTTTATACCGGAATTGCTACTTCAACTTCCAACTACATCACACCGATGAAGGCAAGGACAGTCTGCGGGGAAACAGGCACCCAAAGCTGGGTAGGTGTTATTCCGGAATTGCTACTTCAACTTCCAACTATATCACACCGATGCAGGCAAGGACCCTCTACTTCAAGTCTGCGGGGAAATAGGCACCCAAAGCTGGGTAGGCATTAAGGTGTTATTCCAAAAAATGCTACTTCAACTTCCAACTATTTCACACCAATGCAGGCAAGGACAGTCTGCGGGGAAACAGGCACCCAAAGCTGGGTAGGTGTTATTCCGGAATTGCTACTTCAACTTCCAACTACATCACACCGATGCAGGCAAGGACAGTCTGCGGGGAAACAGGCACCCAAAGCTGGGTAGGTGTTATTCCGGAATTGCTACTTCAACTTCCAACTACATCACACCGATGAAGGCAAGGACAGTCTGCGGGGAAACAGGCACCCAAAGCTGGGTAGGTGTTATTCCGGATTTGCTACTTCAACTTCCAACTACATCACACCGATGCAGGCAAGGACAGTCTGCGGGGAAACAGGCACCCAAAGCTGGGTAGATTTTATTCCGGAATTGCTACTTCAACTTCCAACTACATCACACCGATGAAGGCAAGGACAGTCTGCGGGGAAACAGGCACCCAAAGCTGGGTAGGTGTTATTCCGGAATTGCTACTTCAACTTCCAACTATATCACACCGATGCAGGCAAGGACCCTCTACTTCAAGTCTGCGGGGAAATAGGCACCCAAAGCTGGGTAGGCATTAAGGTGTTATTCTGGAAATGCTACTTCAACTTCCAACTATTTCACACCGATGCAGGCAAGGACAGTCTGCGGGGAAACAGGCACCCAAAGCTGGGTAGGTGTTATTCCAGAATTGCTACTTCAACTTCCAACTACATCATACCGATGCAGGCAAGGACAGTCTGCGGGGAAACAGGCACCCAAAGCTGGGTAGGTGTTATTCCGGAATTGCTACTTCAACTTCCAACTACATCACACCGATGAAGGCAAGGACAGTCTGCGGGGAAACAGGCACCCAAAGCTGGGTAGGTGTTATTCCGGATTTGCTACTTCAACTTCCAACTAAATCACACCGATGCAGGCAAGGACCCTCTACTTCAAGTCTGCGGGGAAATAGACACCCAAAGCTGGGTAGGCATTAAGGTTTTATTCCGGAATTGCTACTTCAAATTCCAACTATATCACACCGATGCAGGCAAGGACCCTTTACTTCAAGTCTGCGGGGAAATAGGCACCCAAAGTTGGGTAGGCATTAAGGTGTTATTCCGGAATTGCTACTTCAACTTCCAACTATATCACACCGATGCAGGCAAGGACCCTCTACTTCAAGTCTGCGGGGAAATAGGCACCCAAAGCTGGGTAGGCATTAAGGTGTTATTCCAAAAAATGCTACTTCAACTTCCAACTATTTCACACCGATGCAGGCAAGGACAGTCTGCGGGGAAACAGGCACCCAAAGCTGGGTAGGTGTTATTCCGGATTTGCTACTTCAACTTCCAACTACATCACACCGATGCAGGCAAGGACAGTCTGCGGGGAAACAGGCACCCAAAGCTGGGTAGGTGTTATTCCGGAATTGCTACTTCAACTTCCAACTACATCACACCGATGAAGGCAAGGACAGTCTGCGGGGAAACAGGCACCCAAAGCTGGGTAGGTGTTATTCCGGATTTGCTACTTCAACTTCCAACTACATCACACCGATGCAGGCAAGGACAGTCTGCGGGGAAACAGGCACCCAAAGCTGGGTAGATTTTATTCCGGAATTGCTACTTCAACTTCCAACTACATCACACCGATGAAGGCAAGGACAGTCTGCGGGGAAACAGGCACCCAAAGCTGGGTAGGTGTTATTCCGGAATTGCTACTTCAACTTCCAACTATATCACACCGATGCAGGCAAGGACCCTCTACTTCAAGTCTGCGGGGAAATAGGCACCCAAAGCTGGGTAGGCATTAAGGTGTTATTCTGGAAATGCTACTTCAACTTCCAACTATTTCACACCGATGCAGGCAAGGACAGTCTGCGGGGAAACAGGCACCCAAAGCTGGGTAGGTGTTATTCCAGAATTGCTACTTCAACTTCCAACTACATCATACCGATGCAGGCAAGGACAGTCTGCGGGGAAACAGGCACCCAAAGCTGGGTAGGTGTTATTCCGGAATTGCTACTTCAACTTCCAACTACATCACACCGATGAAGGCAAGGACAGTCTGCGGGGAAACAGGCACCCAAAGCTGGGTAGGTGTTATTCCGGATTTGCTACTTCAACTTCCAACTAAATCACACCGATGCAGGCAAGGACCCTCTACTTCAAGTCTGCGGGGAAATAGACACCCAAAGCTGGGTAGGCATTAAGGTTTTATTCCGGAATTGCTACTTCAAATTCCAACTATATCACACCGATGCAGGCAAGGACCCTTTACTTCAAGTCTGCGGGGAAATAGGCACCCAAAGTTGGGTAGGCATTAAGGTGTTATTCCGGAATTGCTACTTCAACTTCCAACTATATCACACCGATGCAGGCAAGGACCCTCTACTTCAAGTCTGCGGGGAAATAGGCACCCAAAGCTGGGTAGGCATTAAGGTGTTATTCCAAAAAATGCTACTTCAACTTCCAACTATTTCACACCGATGCAGGCAAGGACAGTCTGCGGGGAAACAGGCACCCAAAGCTGGGTAGGTGTTATTCCGGATTTGCTACTTCAACTTCCAACTATATCACACCGATGCAGGCAAGGACAGTCTGCGGGGAAACAGGCACCCAAAGCTGGGTAGATTTTATTCCGGATTTGCTACTTCAACTTCCAACTAAATCACACCGATGCAGGCAAGGACAGTCTGCGGGGAAACAGGCACCCAAAGCTGGGTAGATTTTATTCCGGATTTGCTACTTCAACTTCCAACTACATCACACCGATGCAGGCAAGGACAGTCTGCGGGGAAACAGGCACCCAAAGCTGGGTAGGTGTTATTCCGGAATTGCTACTTCAACTTCCAACTATATCACACCGATGCAGGCAAGGACCCTCTACTTCAAGTCTGCGGGGAAATAGGCACCCAAAGCTGGGTAGGCATTAAGGTGTTATTCTGGAAATGCTACTTCAACTTCCAACTAAATCACACCGATGCAGGCAAGGACAGTCTGCGGGGAAACAGGCACCCAAAGCTGGGTAGATTTTATTCCGGATTTGCTACTTCAACTTCCAACTACATCACACCGATGCAGGCAAGGACAGTCTGCGGGGAAACAGGCACCCAAAGCTGGGTAGGTGTTATTCCGGAATTGCTACTTCAACTTCCAACTACATCACACCGATGCAGGCAAGGACCCTCTACTTCAAGTCTGCGGGGAAATAGGCACCCAAAGCTGGGTAGGCATTAAGGTGTTATTCCGAAAAATGCTACTTCAACTTCCAACTATTTCACACCGATGCAGGCAAGGACAGTCTGCGGGGAAACAGGCACCCAAAGCTGGGTAGGTGTTATTCCGGAATTGCTACTTCAACTTCCAACTACATCACACCGATGCAGGCAAGGACAGTCTGCGGGGAAACAGGCACCCAAAGCTGGGTAGGTGTTATTCCGGAATTGCTACTTCAACTTCCAACTATATCACACCGATGCAGGCAAGGACCCTCTACTTCAAGTCTGCGGGGAAATAGGCACCCAAAGCTGGGTAGGCATTAAGGTGTTATTCCAGAAATGCTACTTCAACTTCCAACTATTTCACACTGATGCAGGCAAGGACCCTCTACTTCAAGTCTGCGGGGAAATAGGCACCCAAAGCTGGGTAAGCATTAAGGTGTTATTCCGGAATTGCTACTTCAACTTCCAACTATATCACACCGATGCAGGCAAGGACCCTCTACTTCAAGTCTGCGGGGAAATAGGCACCCAAACCTGGGTAGGCATTAAGGTGATATTCAGGAATTTGGACCTTACCTTACAACTTTTTGACATCCAGGCAGGGACCCCCCTACAGAATATCTGCAGGCTAAGCAGCACCCAATTTTGGGTAGGCAGTCAGTAGATATTCCGTAACTTGGACTTCAGATTCCACATTTTTTACTTTTACAACTTCTTACATTTTTGTTGAGATAAAAGAAGAACATTGATTCACTCTTTTTCACTTTTTTTATTGAGACAGTTTGACAACTTTGCTTCAACCATGTGAAGAAGAAAAATAAATAAATAATTTTTAGCCTGTCTGCTAGCACTCTTCATGGACTTCACTGCATTTCATCCCCATCACTTTCTCCCCCTGAGGATGCAGAGTCTCCTGACCCACTCGTGTCACCCCCTGAGGATGTAGAGTCCCCTGACCCACTTTTGTCAGATACAGAGCTAGAGGACTCTGCTCCTGCCTCCTGCTCATTCCCCTGCTCCTTTTCCTCTGGGACCTCAGATGTTGCCTGATCCTCATTTTCCTGACCCTGACCTTGCGCTTGCTCACCTGCCTCCTTTTCCTCAGTCTGCTTTGCCATATCTGTACAAATCATCAGACATGTAAAGGATATATCATGACAATGGTTACAAAATCAAGAAAATGCCAAAAATGAGACCTACTTGCGGTGACTGCTCTCACATATGACAGCAGTACATCAAGCCTCGTATTTAGGTGCCTTCTGGCTTCTGGCACATCTGTCTGCAGGAGTGAAACAGAGAAAATCTTTACTCACTGGAATCAAGCTCAGAGCTACTAGGCTGTGCTTCCTTCTGGCCCTGCTCCATTACCTCCTTCACCTGACCCTCAGTGTCTTCACACTGCTCTGCCTCAGTTATCCCTGCCTCAGTCTGCACTGCCTCAGTCTGCACAGGCTCAGTCTGCACTACCTCAGTCTGCACAGGCTCCTCTTCAATCCTTGGCATATGACCTGTACAATTCATCAGACATTTAGAAGGCACCCTAAATCGGTTAGGCAGCCAGGTGATATTCCGGAACTGGGACTTCAAAGACACATCATGACAATGGTTACAAAATCAAGAAAACACCACAAATGAGACCTACTTGCAGGTGGTGTGGCAGATTTCATGAGGGACTTCATTAAATATATCATATATCCAGCCTGGTTTGTCTGGTCTGCTTTGATGAGGTCTCAGGCACATAGTAGAGCCTGGCAGTTTTTAGATCGTGGCCCATTGCCTTAGATGTATTGAAAAAAAGTGTCTGCAGTGCATTGTGATACCCAGGGAGGCTTGATCTCACATCGCAAAACTCCCGTAGATTTCTGTACAGTTCCTTTTCAATGCAGACCTTGGCAGCTCCAAAGCTCTTAGCTGTTTCTCTGGATCTAAGTAACAGAGTTGGAAGGGAAATAGGCACCCAAAGCTGGGTAGGCATGAAGGTGTTATTCCGGAATTGCTACTTCAAATTCCAACTATATCACACCGATGCAGGCAAGGACACTCTGCGGGAAAATAGGCACCCAAAGCTGGGTAGGCATTAAGGTGTTATTCCGGAATTGCTACTTCAACTTCCAACTATATCACACCGATGCAGGCAAGGACACTCTGCGGGGAAATAGGCACCCAAAGCTGGGTAGGCATTAAGGTGTTATTCCGGAATTGCTACTTCAGCTGCTATGTCAGCAACTATACATGCTACATGGACTTCCAGAAAAGCTACGCAATATTCCACAACAACTACATAAACTGCCAGGAAAGCTACGAGCCTTGGATAGCTTTATGGCGGCAAAGGTGAATTAAAGACATGACAACTTCACTTATCACTCAAACATTTTTATGTTATTTGTTCAAACATCCTTCATAGTATAGTATGAGAACCATTATGTAATAAATCATGAGCAGCATGGCGAAGATGACCAAACTGACAGAGAGAGTGTACACATTGCAAGGCGCACACACACATGCACCATCTTCACAGTGGCATCTGTGAGAGAAAAAGAGTATTTTTTGTGAAAATATTGGGAAATTCACCTGATGAGTGCACACAATATGCAATATCAGTGTATCTAAAGAGAAACCACACTTGCCTGCAGCATCCTCCCCTTTCAGTGTCTTGTTCCCGTTGGCCACCCAGATCGTTCTGGTGAAGCGGTCGCACCATAACAGCAACTACATGTGGTCAAGCCAGACAGTAACATAGAATTTCAACTTTTTGACAGTAAAGCTTTTGGACATAATGAAAATAAAACAGAGTGAAAAGTTCCACACACCTGACATGTTTTCGCTGCGGACTCTCTCCAGTAGCTCATTGTCTCGGAAGCCTCCGGCATGCATCGTCTCATTCGGTTTGATTCTGCTCACACGTGGGTTTGGCTATTTATACCCTTGGTGACGTGTAGTGACATAGTTGAGGAATATGAACCAATTACAGTTGAGCGTAGTCATTTCCACATTTGCTATATATGCTTCCACATTTGCTACACATGCTTCCACATTTGCTACACATGCTTGCCTACCCGACTTTGGGTGCCCAATTCCCCGCAGACATTCAATAGAGGGTCCCTGCCTGGATCTAAGTAACAGAGTTGGAAGTTAACGTCGCATTTCCGGAATATCACATTATTGCCTACCCGACTTTAGGTGCCCAATTCCCCGCAGACATTCACAAGAGGGTCCCGGCCTGGATTTAAGTAACAGAGTTGGAAGTTAACGTCGCATTTCCGGAATATCACCTTATTGCCTACCCGACTTTGGGTGCGCAATTTCCCGCAGACATTCACAAGAGGGTCCTGGCCTGGATCTAAGTAACAGAGTTGGAAGTTAAAGGCGCATTTCCGGAATATCACCTTCCCTCTTACCCGACTTTGGGTGCCCTATTCCCCGCAGACATTCAACAGAGGGTCCCTGCCTGGATCTAAGTAACAGAGTTGGAAGTGGAAGTAACAGTTCTGGAATATGTGCATAAATTCCATGATTGCCAGAATTGCAATGGCTTGCTCCTCCTCCCTTAAACCACGCCCCTCCCAGCCCCAGAAGAGAATAAATACAAGGTCCCTAGGGTTACAGACCACATGGAGAGGAAGAGATGGAAGAGAGAAAGCCAGACGGAACACAGAAGCAAAAGGTGCTGGAAGGAGGCGAGGGAAAAGACCTGATGCCGGACATGAACCCAAAGCCAGGAGATACAGAGAGTGGACATCCAGGATCGGGAGGCGGCAAGAGTGGACATCCAGGATCGGGAGGCGGCAAAAGTGGACCTCCGAAGGTCTCAAGACACACCCAGACTGAGGGACGTGCCAAACCCACACCACGCCTGAGATCACCGACTCCCGAGGACGATATGGAAAAGAGGATTTTGTCGAGTCAGCCACAGGACGATGAAGCATCCAAGATTGACACAAAAGATCCCCCTAAGTATTGGGGTGACTCCCTGCCCATTGACTGACTCCCACACTTTTAAGTTTACCTTTTCTTTTTTTTTGTTGTTGTTTGGCTTTGCAAATAAAGTTAACAAATGTTCAAAGAAAAAAAATGTATCGTTGAAAAATGATGTGAATGAAAAATATGACAAAGAAATGTATTGTCAGAAAAATCTAAACAATTACAATAAAAAAAATGAAAAATGCCTGGATCGAAGTAGCAAAGTTGGAAGTTAATGTCGCATTTCCGGAATATCACCTTCCTTTCTACCCGACTTTGGGTGCCCAATTCCACGCAGACATTCAATAGAGGGTCCCTGCCTGGATCTAAGTAGCAGAGTTGGAAGTTAACGTTGCATTTCTGGAATATCACCCTCCTGCTTACCCGACTTTGGGTGCCCAATTCCCCGCAGACATTCAATAGAGGGTCCCTGCCTGGATCTAAGTAGCAGAGTTGGAAGTTAACGTTGCATTTCTGGAATATCACCCTCTTGCTTACCCGGCTTTAGGTGCCCAATTCCCCGCAGACATTTACGAGAGGGTCCCTGCCTGGATCTAAGTAGCGAAGTTGGAAGTTAATGTCGCATTTCCGGAATATCACCTTCCTTTCTACCCGACTTTGGGTGCCCAATTCCCCGCAGACATTCACGAGAGGGTCCCTGCCTGGATCGAAGTAACAGAGTTGGAAGTTAACGTCGCATTTCTGGAATATCACACTCCTGACTACCCGACTTTGGGTGCCCAATTCCCCGCAGACATTCACGAGAGGGTCCCTGCCTGGATCTAAGTAGCAGAGTTGGAAGTTAACGTTGCATTTCCGGAATATCACCGTATTGCCTACCCGACTTTGGGTGCCCAATTTCCCGCAGACATTCAATAGAGGGTCCCTGCCTGAATCTAAGTAGCAGAGTTGGAAGTTAACGTCGCATTTCCGGAATATAACCTTCCTTTCTACCCGACTTTGGGTGCCCAATTCCCCGCAGACATTCACAAGAGGGTCCCTGCCTGGATCTAAGTAGCAGAGTTGGAAGTTAACGTCGCATTTCCGGAATATCACCGTATTGCCTACCCGACTTTGGGTGCCCAATTTCCCGCAGACATTCAATAGAGGGTCCCTGCCTGGATCTAAGTAGCAGAGTTGGAAGTTAACGTCGCATTTCCGGAATATCACCGTATTGCCTACCCGACTTTGGGTGCCCAATTTCCCGCAGACATTCAATAGAGGGTCCCTGCCTGGATCTAAGTAGCAGAGTTGGAATTTAACGTCGCATTTCCGGAATTACACCTTATTGCCTGCCCGACTTTAGGTGCACAATTCCCCGCAGACATTCAATAGAGGGTCCCTGCCTGGATCTAAGTAGCGGATTTGGAAGTTAACGTCGCATTTCTGGAATATCACCTTCCTGACTACCCGACTTTGGGTGCCCAATTCCCCGCAGACATTCAATAGAGGGTCCCTGCCTGGATCTAAGTAGCGGATTTGGAAGTTAACGTCGCATTTCTGGAATATCACCTTAATGCCTACCCGACTTTAGGTGCCCAATTCCCCGCAGACATTCACATGAGGGTCCCTGCCTGGATCTAACTAACAAAGTTGGAAGTTAAAGTATTAGTTCCGGAATATCACCTTCCTGACTATCCGACTTTGGGTGCCCATTTCCCCGCAGACATTCAGTAGAGGGTCCCGGCCTAGATCTAAGTAGCAGAGTTGGAAGTTAACGTCGCATTTCCGGAATATCACCTGCCTGACTATCCGACTTTGGGTGCCCAATTCCCCGCAGACATTCACGAGAGGGTCCCTGCCTGGATCTAAGTAACAGAGTTGGAAGATAAAGTCGCATTTCCGGAATATCACCTTGTTGCCTACCCGACTTTAGGTGCCCAATTCCCCGCAGACATTCACATGAGGGTCTCTTCCACTGTATGTCTATGGGGAAAAGAGCACCCAGAGTCAGGCAAGGACCCTCCAGTGGATGTCTTGGGGGAAATGATCACTCAGAGTCCGGCAGGAACCCTCCAGTGGATATCTTGGGGAAAATGAGCACCCAGAGTTGGGCAGAGACCCTCCAGTGGATGTCTTGGGGGAAATGAGCACCCAGAGTCAGGCAGGGACCCTCCAGTGTTTGTCTAGGGGGAAATGAGCACCCAGAGTCAGGCAGGGACCCTCCAGTGTTTGTCTATGGGGAAAAGAGCATCCAGAGTCAGGCAGGGACCCTCCACTGTATGTCTATGGGGAAAAGAACATCCAGAGTCAGGCAGGGACCCTCCAATGGATGTCTTGGGGGAAATGAGCACCCAGAGTCTGGCAGGGACCCTCTAGTGGATGTCTAGGGGGAAATGAGCACCCAGAGTCAGGCAGGGACCCTCCAGTGTTTGTCTATGGGGAAATGAGCACCCAGAGTCAGGCAGGGACCCTCCAGTGTTTGTCTATGGGGAAAAGAGCACCCAGAGTCTGGCATGGACCCTCTAGTGGATGTCTAGGGGGAAATGAGCACCCAGAGTCAGGCAGGGACCCTCCAGTGTTTGTCTATGGGGAAATGAGCACCCAGAGTCAGGCAGGGACCCTCCAGTGTTTGTCTATGGGGAAAAGAGCACCCAGAGTCTGGCATGGACCCTCTAGTGGATGTCTAGGGGGTAATGAGCACCCAGAGTCAGGCAGGGACCCTCCAGTGTTTGTCTATGGGGAAATGAGCACCCAGAGTCAGGCAGGGACCCTCCAGTGTTTGTCTATGGGGAAAAGAGCATCCAGAGTCAGGCAGGGACCCTCCACTGTATGTCTATGGGGAAAAGAACATCCAGAGTCAGGCAGGGACCCTCCAGTGTTTGTCTATGGGGAAAAGAGCATCCAGAGTCAGGCAGGGACCCTCCACTGTATGTCTATGGGGAAAAGAGCATCCAGAGTCAGGCAGGGACCCTCCAATGGATGTCTTGGGGGAAATGAGCACCCAGAGTCTGGCAGGGACCCTCTAGTGGATGTCTAGGGGGAAATGAGCACCCAGAGTCAGGCAGGGACCCTCCAGTGTTTGTCTATGGGGAAAAGAGCATCCAGAGTCAGGCAGGGACCCTCCGTTGTATGTCTATGTGGAAAAGAACATCCAGAGTCAGGCAGGGACCCTCCAATGGATGTCTTAGGGGAAATGAGCACCCAGAGTCTGGCAGGGACCCTCTAGTGGATGTCTAGGGGGAAATGAGCACCCAGAGTCAGGCAGGGACCCTCCAGTGTTTGTCTATGGGGAAATCAGCACCCAGAGTCAGGCAGGGACCCTCCAGTGTTTGTCTTGGGGGAAATGAGCACCCAGAGTCTGGCAGGGACCCTCCAGTGGATGTCTAGGGGGAAATGAGCACCCAGAGTCAGGCAGGGACCCTCCAGTGTTTGTCTATGGGGAAATCAGCACCCAGAGTCAGGCAGGGACCCTCCAGTGTTTGTCTATGGGGAAAAGAGCACCCAGAGTCAGGCAGGGACCCTCCAGTGTGTGTCTATGGGGAAAAGAGCACCCAGAGTCTGGCAGGGACCCTCCAGTGTTTGTCTATGGGGAAATGAGCACCCAGAGTCAGGCAGGGACCCTCCAGTGTTTGTCTATGGGGAAAAGAGCATCCAGAGTCAGGCAGGGACCCTCCACTGTATGTCTATGGGGAAAAGAACATCCAGAGTCAGGCAGGGACCCTCCAATGGATGTCTTGGGGGAAATGAGCACCCAGAGTCTGGCAGGGACCCTCTAGTGGATGTCTAGGGGGAAATGAGCACCCAGAGTCAGGCAGGGACCCTCCAGTGTTTGTCTATGGGGAAATGAGCACCCAGAGTCAGGCAGGGACCCTCCAGTGTTTGTCTATGGGGAAAAGAGCACCCAGAGTCTGGCATGGACCCTCTAGTGGATGTCTAGGGGGAAATGAGCACCCAGAGTCAGGCAGGGACCCTCCAGTGTTTGTCTATGGGGAAATGAGCACCCAGAGTCAGGCAGGGACCCTCCAGTGTTTGTCTATGGGGAAAAGAGCATCCAGAGTCAGGCAGGGACCCTCCACTGTATGTCTATGGGGAAAAGAACATCCAGAGTCAGGCAGGGACCCTCCAATGGATGTCTTGGGGGAAATGAGCACCCAGAGTCTGGCAGGGACCCTCTAGTGGATGTCTATGGGGAAATGAGCACCCAGAGTCAGGCAGGGACCCTCCACTGTATGTCTATGGGGAAAAGAACATCCAGAGTCAGGCAGGGACCCTCCAATGGATGTCTTGGGGGAAATGGTCACCCAGAGTCCGGCAGGGACACTCCACTGTATGTCTATGGGGAAAAGAACATCCAGAGTCAGGCAGGGACCCTCCAATGGATGTCTTGGGGGAAATGAGCACCCAGAGTCCGGCAGGGACCCTCCAGAGGATGTCTAGGGGGAAATGAGCACCCAGAGTCAGGCAGGGACCCTCCAGTGTTTGTCTATGGGGAAATGAGCACCCAGAGTCAGGCAGGGACCCTCCAGTGTTTGTCTATGGGGAAAAGAGCATCCAGAGTCAGGCAGGGACCCTCCACTGTATGTCTATGGGGAAAAGAACATCCAGAGTCAGGCAGGGACCCTCCAATGGATGTCTTGGGGGAAATGAGCACCCAGAGTCTGGCAGGGACCCTCTAGTGGATGTCTATGGGGAAATGAGCACCCAGAGTCAGGCAGGGACCCTCCAGTGTTTGTCTATGGGGAAAAGAGCATCCAGAGTCAGGCAGGGACCCTCCACTGTATGTCTATGGGGAAAAGAACATCCAGAGTCAGGCAGGGACCCTCCAATGGATGTCTTGGGGGAAATGATCACCCAGAGTCCGGCAGGGACACTCCACTGTATGTCTATGGGGAAAAGAACATCCAGAGTCAGGCAGGGACCCTCCAATGGATGTCTTGGGGGAAATGAGCACCCAGAGTCCGGCAGGGACCCTCCAGAGGATGTCTAGGGGGAAATGAGCACCCAAAGTCAGGCAGGGACCTTTCACTGACTGTCTTCACCAAAAGTAGTCAATCCGGAATTGCTACCTCTATTTCCACATTTGCTACCTGACCTCCAAAGTCGGGCATCGGCCCTCCAGTGGATGTCTGTTGGGAAAGAAGCACCCAAAGTCGGGCAGGGACCCACCAGTGGATGTCTTGGGGGAAATGAGCACTCATAGTCAGGCAGAGACCCTCCAGTGGATGTCTTGGGTGAATGGAGCATCCACAGTTGGGCAGGGACCCACCAGTGGATGTCTTGGGGGAAATGAGCACTCATAGTCAGCCAGAGACCCTCCAGTAGATGTCTTGGGTGAATGGAGCATCCACAGTTGGGCAGGGACCCTCCAGTGGATATCTTGCGGGAAATGAGCACCCAAAGTCGGACAGGGACCCTCCAGTGGATGTCTTGGGGGAAATGAGCACTCGTAGTCAGCCAGAGACCCTCCAGTGGATGTCTTGGGTGAATGGAGCATCCACAGTTGGGCAGGGACCCTCCAGTGGATGTCTTGGGGGAAATGAGCACCCAAAGTCAGGCAGGGAGGGACCCTCCACTGTTTGTCTATGGGGAAAAGAGCACCCAGAGTCCGACAGGGACCCTCCAGTGGATGTCTTGGGGGAAATGAGCACTCGTAGTCAGCCAGAGACCCTCCAGTGGATGTTTTGCGGGAAATGTGCACCCAAAGTCGGACAGGGACCCTCCAGTGGATGTCTTGGGGGAAATGAGCACCCAAAGTCGGACAGGGACCCTCCAGTGGATGTCTTGGGGGATATGAGCACCCAAAGTCAGGCAGGGACACTCCACTGTATGTCTATGGGGAAAAGAACATCCAGAGTCAGGCAGGGACCTTCCACTGTATGTCTATGGGGAAAAGAACACCCAGAGTCAGGCAGGGACCCTCCAATGGATGTCTTGGGTGAATGGAGCATCCACAGTTGGGCAGGGACCCTCCAGTAGATGTCTTGGGGGAAATGAGCACCCAAAGTCAGGCAGGGACCTTCCACTGACTGTCTACACCAAAAGTAGTCACTCCGGAATTGCTACCTCTTCTTCCATATTTGCTACCTGACCTCCAGTCTAGGTTCATGGCTGGGGCACATGGCAATGACTTAAGTAGCAAATCCGGAATTGCTACCTCTACTTCCATATTTGCTACGTCTTAAGCACCCTCCCCACATGCGTCTTGCCCGACTGATGTACTCTCTCCGGGGATCATGTCTAGGGCACGCGGCGGTGGAAAATTCTTCCTATGACGTACCTAGAGGAGCAAATCCGGAATTGCTACCTTTACTTCCATATTTGCTACGTCTTAAGCACCCTCCCCACATGCGTCTTGCCCGACTGATGTACTCTCTCCGGGGGATCATGTCTAGGGCACGCGGCGGTGGAAAATTCTGCCTATGATGTACCTAGAGGAGCAAATCCGGAATTGCTACCTTTACTTCCACATTTGCTACCTGACCTCCAGCCTTAAGCACCCTCCCCGCAAACGTCTTGCCCGACTGATGCACTCTTTTTGGGGGTTCATGACTGGGGCACGCGCCGGTGGAATTTTCTGCCTATGATGTACCTAGAGGAGCAAATCCGGAATTGCTACCTTTACTTCCACATTTGCTACCTGACCTCCAGCCTTAAGCACCCTCCCCGCATACATCTTGCCCGACTGATGCACTCTTTTTGGGGGTTCATGGCTGAGGCACGCGCCGGTGGAAAATTCTTCCTATGATGTACCTAGAGGAGCAAATCCGGAATTGCTACCTTTACTTCCACATTTGCTACCTGACCTCCAGCCTTAAGCACCCTCCCCGCAAACGTCTTGCCCGACTGATGCACTCTTTTTGGGGGTTCATGACTGGGGCACGCGCCGGTGGAATTTTCTGCCTATGATGTACCTAGAGGAGCAAATCCGGAATTGCTACCTTTACTTCCACATTTGCTACCTGACCTCCAGCCTTAAGCACCCTCCCCGCATACATCTTGCCCGACTGATGCACTCTTTTTGGGGGTTCATGGCTGAGGCACGCGCCGGTGGAAAATTCTTCCTATGATGTACCTAGAGGAGCAAATCCGGAATTGCTACCTTTACTTCCACATTTGCTACCTGACCTCCAGCCTTAAGCACCCTCCCCGCATACATCTTGCCCGACTGATGCACTCTTTTTGGGGGTTCATGGCTGAGGCACGCGCCGGTGGAAAATTCTTCCTATGATGTACCTAGAGGAGCAAATCCGGAATTGCTACCTTTACTTCCACATTTGCTACCTGACCTCCAGCCTTAAGCACCCTCCCCGCAAACGTCTTGCCCGACTGATGCACTCTTTTTGGGGGTTCATGACTGGGGCACGCGCCGGTGGAATTTTCTGCCTATGATGTACCTAGAGGAGCAAATCCGGAATTGCTACCTTTACTTCCACATTTGCTACCTGACCTCCAGCCTTAAGCACCCTCCCCGCATACATCTTGCCCGACTGATGCACTCTTTTTGGGGGTTCATGGCTGAGGCACGCGCCGGTGGAAAATTCTTCCTATGATGTACCTAGAGGAGCAAATCCGGAATTGCTACCTTTACTTCCACATTTGCTACCTGACCTCCAGCCTTAAGCACCCTCCCCGCATACATCTTGCCCGACTGATGCACTCTTTTTGGGGGTTCATGGCTGAGGCACGCGCCGGTGGAAAATTCTTCCTATGATGTACCTAGAGGAGCAAATCCGGAATTGCTACCTTTACTTCCACATTTGCTACCTGACCTCCAGCCTTAAGCACCCTCCCCGCAAACGTCTTGCCCGACTGATGCACTCTTTTTGGGGGTTCATGACTGGGGCACGCGCCGGTGGAATTTTCTGCCTATGATGTACCTAGAGGAGCAAATCCGGAATTGCTACCTTTACTTCCACATTTGCTACCTGACCTCCAGCCTTAAGCACCCTCCCCGCATACATCTTGCCCGACTGATGCACTCTTTTTGGGGGTTCATGGCTGAGGCACGCGCCGGTGGAAAATTCTTCCTATGATGTACCTAGAGGAGCAAATCCGGAATTGCTACCTTTACTTCCACATTTGCTACCTGACCTCCAGCCTTAAGCACCCTCCCCGCAAACGTCTTGCCCGACTGATGCACTCTTTTTGGGGGTTCATGACTGGGGCACGCGCCGGTGGAATTTTCTGCCTATGATGTACCTAGAGGAGCAAATCCGGAATTGCTACCTTTACTTCCACATTTGCTACCTGACCTCCAGCCTTAAGCACCCTCCCCGCATACATCTTGCCCGACTGATGCACTCTTTTTGGGGGTTCATGGCTGAGGCACGCGCCGGTGGAAAATTCTTCCTATGATGTACCTAGAGGAGCAAATCCGGAATTGCTACCTTTACTTCCACATTTGCTACCTGACCTCCAGCCTTAAGCACCCTCCCTGCAAACGTCTTGCCTGACTGATGCACTCTTTTTGGGGGTTCATTGCTGGGACACACGGCCATGGGAAAGCCTACCTATGATGTACCTGGAGGAGTCAATCCGGAATTGCTACCTCTGCTTCCACATTTGCTACCTGACCTCCAGCCTTAAGCACTCTCCCCACATACGTCTTGCCTGACTGATGCACTCCCTCCCAGGGTTCATGCTATGGTGTACCATAAGGAGTCAGTCCGGAATTGCTACCGCTGCTTCCTCATATGCTACCAGACCTCCAGCCTTAAGCACCCAGCCAACATACAGATCTTGCCCTAAAGATGCACTCTTTCTGAGGGTTCATGGCTTGGGCACAAGGCCATGGGAATACCTACTCAATTCTGACCCCTTGTGGCTGTACGGTGGTATTACAGGCAAAATTTTCAAAGACTGGAAAAAAATAGTAAAATGTTATATTTTTTTAAACAAATCACATGTAAAAACAACAAAATGATAGAAGTATCTCCTAATTTTTTTTTTTACATTTCTGTGAAACCTTAGGTGCATATGTGGAATTCCAGAATATCTACTGGAACTGCGCGAGTTTCAGAGTCACCCATTGACTTAACACAGAAGGCGCTAGCTCCCCACCGCTAACCGTCAAATTTAGGTAGTTTTTGTGGAAAAAATCCAGAAAAACTACCAAATTCTCCAAGATTGCTGCGTGCAATTCCGGAATTGTAACTTGGTGTGCCTAACCCTAATGAGGACATGGAGTGGCTGACTGACTGAGTGTGTGCATGGGGAAAAGGGTGGTACCAATCCAGGGAAACAGGGGTGAGGGAGAACCAGGGGGAAAAACGCGGGCGCGAACGCGGTTCACGTTGGCGGGAAGGGATGGGGAGGAGGGAAGGGCAGTGACGCAGTCGCTACAGGTTGAAGGGGAGGAGGTTGCGCTGCACCCTGGGTCGGCAGAGAGAAATGAGGAGAAGGTTGAGTAAATTCATTCTGGACTCTATCCGACCACATGAAGACCTCGGGACACTTCGGTTTAGCTTTAGGGACCCTCAACTCACTACAGAAGAGGTATAAAAATAGCGTTTCTGTAGAGGCGAAATGACATACCCTGGTCACTTCCAGGCTAGAGTTTTGGGGCTGGGGGCATATTTAAGTTCAGAAGGCGAATAGCCTCAAAAGTAAAAGTAGCCTTCCTCCTGTTAGTCCTAGCAAGGGGACAACGCAGACGCCTGCCAGAGGGTATAGCCATTCAAAAACTGCAGGCTCAGGCTCCGAAATCACCCCAATGATGTCACTTTCGGAATAGTAAATGCGTCCTCCTTTTTAAGTCATTGGAAAGCATTTTTATTTCCATGTTGAGCCATACAGTTGACTTGTATTTCTTCCCCCAGAATTTGCATGATTTGGCCCACATATCTCTTGTCATCATATTTCACGATGATGAATTTTCCAACCTACAACTAGTGTTGCTTTCGTCAACGAAAATTATGACTAAATATCGTCGTCAACGAACTTTTTTCACGTGACTATAACGAGACGAGACGCAAAGTAAATGCTGGCCATGTGACGATGACTATAATTAAATGTATAAGGCAATATCGTTGACGAATAAAAACGAGACTAAATGTGGTTTACAAAATAAAAACCATGCTAACATCTCTCTTCATTTTCGAAGACCAGAAGGAATGTTATAACATTATTTGTGTCGTTTAGTCGTGTTATTATTTTGCAGTATTTCTGTTTCCTGCGTCTCACTTCAGGGGCGCATCAGGTTGCATGGTCTGATTATTGGCCAGAGGACCAGCGTTTCTCTCGTGGGCCTGTTGGTCATATCCGGTGCTTCTGTCACTCATCTGATCATATTTGATCATGTAGCAAAGGAGCGGTAGATGTATAGCCTATCGTTATCGCTAATAGAAGCTAAGAAATATAGGCTACGTTCAGTCCGTTAGATTGGCAACTCTCTCAGTTCAACTTTGCACTAGGCTACTTATCTCACCTCCGCATGTAGATCTAATTCAGATGAAAATGTTAACAGGCAACTGCAGATTTGATTAGTGTGTAGCCTAAGCTTCTGTCCAGCTGATGCTGGCACTGTCATATAGCCTAGCCTACAATAATAACATTATTCCACCGATCAGCAACGAAGTTCTAATCAGACACATTTTTAATGGAACCTTGGCTTAGTAGGCTATCTAATGCTGTGTGGGAATTGCAAGAAAACTATTGAAAACAATTCCTTACCAACCACACAAGTGCGCGTGTGTCGTTTATTTAAACGGTAGAAAAACTGAATCAAAGACGGTGCTGTTCATCAACAAAATCAGCATGGAGTTAAAACGTAATTTAAAGTCCCACGCATTTAAAGGGGCAGCGACCACTCAAGGCATAGGCCTGTAGCCTACCAAAACTGAGTGATGAACGTGCAATGCGTTTTATAGGCTACAAAACACTGCATTAAGATGACAACTGTGTGTAACCACGCTTAGGCTACCTAGTTAATGGTGAAATAGCATCCACATTTACAGCATTCAATAACCTAAGGACAACTTGATCTTAAGTTAAATTGTTCTCAGAAAAGGAACAGCAGGTCTACAGAATATTCCAAATAGTCCTTTCATGTTGACAGGGGGAGACCAAACTCTGTGTAACATACCTGATTCCACTGTCAATGTTCAGTGCCTATGTCCTAACCTGTAATATTTGTAATTTTTTAATCCATGAAAATTAACCAAAATGTATCATTTCCTATTAAAGGGGTAGTTCAGAATTTTGGACATAGGCCTACTGTAGGACCTCATTTCCAGGTTAGCCAGTGTGATATTTATCAGTGGAGACCGTTATCTGCACATTTCATCCAGTCCTATAGTTTCAGAGTTCGCTGGTGCTATAGTGCCTGCCACTAAAAACATCTTACCCAGTCTATGGAGGAACAACCCCTTAAAATAGAATTGCATTAATAAAAAGATGCTAAAATCCAATTTTCATTGACTAAAACAAGACTAAAAGTCATTAGTTTTCGTCAACATAACTAGACGAAAATAAGACTAAAACGCTCATACTTTTAGTCGACTAAAACTTGACTAGACTAAATGAGTATGAACGTGACTAAAACTGATAAAAACTAAAATGACAGCTTGACACAAAGACTAGACTAAAACTAAAACCAAAACAGGCCGCCAAAAACAACACTACCTACAACACATCTTATTCAAATTCAACCAGTTCATCTCCAGCCACTGAAGGAGGATGAGAGTTCACCTCGTGAGTATAGGGCTCTCAGGGGTCATTGTGACTTGTGATGTTTTGAAGCAGTATCACTCATGCTCGGGTAGTTGCAGAAGCAGCTCACTATCCTATGAAACACCTTTCCTGGTGTTGTTGAGTAGATCTGGTGTGTGCTTAAAATTCCTTTTACAGCTGGCAGCACAGATGGAAGAAGCTTATCAAATTCTGCTATGGCCTTTTCTTCTATCCATTTTATTTGAATTTTCATTCCTTCTTTTCTGGACAGCAAGTCATAGAGGGCCTCTGGAGTTTGCAGATCACCTCCATTCTGGACAAACTGGTCTGCCATCCTCTTTACACATGCTCCAACCCCATCAGGAGCTCCTTTTCCGTGACCCCGTTCTGAGAAATTCCATGTGACACTCTGGAACCCCCAGCTAAAAGGCACAATACTCATAAGAAAGCTGGTCTTGTTAAGCCCAATTCACACCAAAGATTCCCGACGCGACAAGACTGAGTTGCAGCGGTGTGAATTAGAAGCTGCACGTAGTTGCAAGCAGTTCTCAAAATTCAATTTCAAACTACTGTGACAAACATCCGGGTAGTTTAAGGATGAAGAAAGAGCAATCGAGCTCAGACTCCGTTTTGGCCAATCAGCGCCTACGTTCTCAAACACCAGTTAGCGCCTCCTCCTGACAGGACTGCCTGAGAAGAACTTTTCGTTAACTGCTGGAGACTAGAGGTCTGCAAGCCCGTCGGGACCCGACGGGCCCCGACACAATATGCAAATTCGGGCCGGGTACGGGCCTTAAATTCAATAAATAGCACGGGCTCGGGTAGGGCTCGGGCTTGACACTAGGCTAATGGTTTTATGTACAGTATTCATGATGTCCAAAAAACATTCACGCTTTTTATTTGGTGGAAACGGCATGAGGTAATTCTCCCAATGCTTGCTACACTTGCGAGGTATGTCTTCAGTGTTCCCGCAAGCAGCAGCACCAGTGAACGGAACTTTAGCACCTCGGGCCGGGCGCTGGAAGTGAGGCGGACCCATAAAGCCATCCACCGTGGACGCGATTGTCTCCCTGCACAAAGCAGCGAAATTAACAAATTATGGATGGACTATAAATAGGCCTAGGTTTGCCTGTGTTTATTTGGAATTATTTGGACCTGCAACTCAAAGAATGTGAGTGTTTTCTGTTACTTTGTTAGGCTGTGTTGGAAGCGGTCATACTATAGCGCTTGTTGCCTTTAAGGTGAGCAATAGATTGTTATTTAGCCTAATAAATATTCAATTCAAAGTGATTCAATTCCTTTATTTATTTACACGGTGCTTACTAAGTTGGCTATGGACAAGGAGCTCATGTGTGCTGCTCATTTATCTACTCCCGCCGTGTATACAGATTTACCGATGTCATATGCCTATCCTGGCTGTCTTTTACTGCTTTTGCGACATCCCATTATTTCGACATTGAGGTCTAATTAAATTCATGAACGCTTGTCTTTGCAAGCGTTAATCGTGTGTTAAAAGTATTATTTGTTTAATTGTTCAAGTTGGCTTTCTGAGAAACCATTAGGCTACGTGACCGAAGTGTCGGGAAACCGTCATGTCTAAATAGCGGACCCTTTTAGTCGGGCTCGGATTCGGGCTCGGGCTCAGTAATTGCTTAATATGTAGGGCCGGGTCGGGTTAGGGCCTGATTGCCAGAGGTCCGGGCCGGGCCGGGCCTGACATTTTAGGCCCGTGCAGGCCTCTACTGGAGACAAGCTCGACCATAGCTTCTGAGACTAATAATGGTAATTTTAATTTAACATACTTTAACGTTCTTTTTTTAGCTGTTGTTGTAACCATTCTGTAAAAACCTTTTCGTTTTGTCAGGTAGGCAGCTCATATCCCATAACGTGTCTGTATCGCTGTCCAGTGTCCACTGCTTGTTGGCTTCTTTGGAAGCACCTTTTGATCGATTGGTGACCGAAATCAGACGGTCAAAATCAATATGCAGATTTTATAGTCAAATGCAAGCGTTAAGCACGTTGCGCATTATCAACAGCACAAACGCACGTAGGACATGCAAACACTAGCCTACAGCAGCTATTGACCTTCCCACTGACGTGACCTTCGTAGAGGCGGCCGCCATTTTAGACATGTAGTGGACTGCAGTTGGGGAGAGAGGCTGACAGAACGGTAGAGCTGGGGCAACATGATAAAGTCATTTAGCTAACCTCAGTGTTTATGACTGTTAGTGATTAAATCTGTGTGTTTTAGTTGAACCCACTTGAACTAGTTGCTGTAATCATGGGTTTGCGAAAAAATCAATATGAATTTAGGCTACATGAGAAGCTTTCAGTAGCCTTCAATAAGCCATTCCCGAGTAATCCCGTTTTTAAATTGCAACACATTTCTTCTTGGTCTCTGACTTTAGTCTGTGTTCTTCCACTTCTTTGGTTTTAGAACACTTATTTAAACTACATAAATTACATAGAAAACATAAGCGTTGCTTCCCCATATTCTTATGCATTATGCCTATTTTAGACCAGCCGAATAACCTACTGTACAGTACCATAACTGAGCCTAATTACTTTCACGTTCTTTTAAAGTGGCAGGCACACAAGACAGTTGACATTTGAGATAAATGTAAGTCAATATGACAATCGTGTAAAATGTGTGTCAAAATAAATATCAATATGAGATAGTCAACTTACTCACTTACTTTAGTTAATTATGCAGATCATAAATAGGCCTAATGTAAACTTCATATGAATTTCAAAATGTTTGAAATACAAACATATGACATGAAGCACCTTTTCACTGAGTGTGTTTGGGGAGGTATGTCTGATCTCCACTGGAGTGGTGGGGCTCCAAAATCAAATCAAGAAAATATCAAAATTCTTAACTTATCATATTAAAACAGTTGTGACACTACAGTCTTATCTGGCATACCTGAAGTTTTCTTGGTCAAGATCTGATACCGAATATTTGAGACATTTTCCAGTGTGGTCACCTTCGAAGAGTTTCAGTTCAATCCCTGCAATCATCTCTTTAAACACAAAGAATCATTCCATTCAAATGATGGAACAGATTTTAATTAAACTGTCAGGAAATGCTGATAATGTTAATAAAGGAACAGATAATATCATTTTGGTGGTGAATGGTTGAAACAAGGGAATACTGTAAAATCATGCAATGTTGGGAAATCCGAACTGCTTGGCTCTAATTCTAATATATGTACTTGTGAGAAACTCCTTACACAAGGCCCCAGTGTCAAGGCCTGCCTCTCCTATGAAACGGATTTTTAATAGACTGGTAGGACATGCTTTCTTTTGCCGCCCCGGCATGCTTTATGGCGTCGGGAATCTTTGGTATGAACCCTACTTCACGGTACTGTCTCACTGACTGGACCATCACTGATCAGATGGAGGGACTTGACTGGCTGTAGGTGAGCCCATACAGCACGCTCATCGTGCCTCAGGGATTTTGAGATGGTTGCAAAGTTCTGAGTAGCTGTTTTGGTGTATGCCACCACTATGTGGATTACAGGCATAGGTTTTGGAAAAATCAATGTGCAAAACTAGATCATTCTCCTGGAGCTTTTCTTTTAACTCTCAGAATTTCTCTGCTTGATGTCTCCAGTTGAACTGATGGGATGCTATGACTTCCAAGGCATGTTGAAAGGTTTCTGCAAGCTGTCCCAATGTTCCACTCAGTCCTTTCTTCACCCAGTTTTTGTAAACTTCTGTCCCACAGTCACTTCCTCCCTCTGCCACTGCTCCAACCTAGCTAATTCAGTTGGATTTTGAAGGTTCATCTGTACTTCATCAAAACAGCTGGTACACTGCCTGTACATGCACTTCTGATCTTCGGAATTGCAAGTGATGAAAGTAACTGAGAGAGGCTCTCAGTTGGAATCATACCCTTGTGAACCAAACACTCAATTAGCAGACGTATGATTTCATGCTTATAGTAAGCTTAAGTATTTCTATCACTAGCCTTTGCCTCTGTAATGTATTTGGGCCTGTACCTAGCAAATTGTCGATATGACATGCGATGCAGTGGGGTACATCCTTTATTGTAATCAGCATGGAGCTCCATTAGAGTTTTGGTCAGAACACGTCGCTGCATTTTGTGTTTTCTTTTCCTGCCAAGATTAATGAAATTAATGACTCTGCTTTTTTTCTGCGGCAGCTTTTTTGAACGACCTGATGGTGGGTCGACAGGCAGCTGTCTTTACTGTATTCCAGCGATGCTTCTGAAGTCTCATCTTACTGTTGGCTTTTTTCATATGTTCCAGCTCTGCTTGAAATTTTTTGTTTTCTTTTTGCAGTCTCCTCATTTTAGCTCGTAACTTGTTTTGGTGAGTTTTCATGTGACCGCTATTGCAATGTAAATGTGCTATGTGGGTGCACTAGTAGATGGCAACATCTGAGCAGGAGGAGCAGTTGTTGACAGAATTGCCACTTGAGGACTTGGAATCGGAGAATCACGAGCAGGAGAACCACGGACTATAATGAGACACATCAAGTTGCTCAGGTGATGGAGGGGGTTCGTTCAAGATCACTGCTAGGTCCTTTTTCATCTTTCGGTTTCTTGCTTTTGTATTCCTCCATACCTTGCTTTTGTTTCGGCAGTGAGCCTATATTTCGAGATTGTTGATACCTGTTGTTAAAACGAACCACTGTTACATGTAATTGAGGCAAGTTGTAGTATATGAATATTAAAGGAGAAGTTTGGTGTGAATCAATTGATAGCCCTGTTGTCTAAAGCTGCCGTCGGCAAGCCTTCAAAAGTCGGAAAATTCAAACTGATACAACTTTCAGGTCCCTCCCCCATCGTCTACCAAGCTCCAAACTGCCCCCTAAACCCCTCCCCCTCTGGAGACGAGGTTGTGTCGTGAGCAGCAGAGTAGTAGTCGTTTTTTAAAAATGAATGTTTAGGGGTGTTTTAAGGACAGAATAGTCCATGCACAAAGCGAGCAATGTTAAAGCCATACAGAGCTCCGTTCTAAAGCTGCCAAATTCCACAAACAGGCTCAATTGTCGAGATTTCCGTGCTAGGCAATACAGAAAACAGGCTCAAAGTGTAAAATACCTAAATATTCCTTTAACCTCTCCCGGCACCTTCTTGTCCTCTTTTTGCTCATTCCTAAACACATCATAAAGCACTTCAAAAACACTTTACAAATAAATATCAGTGACTGTGGGTCATCTATATGCAATAAACATTAATACAAATACATCATATATTTAGAATTTTAAAAATAACAGGTAAGGCTTTAGCAATACATTGCATTAAGCACGTCTCACTGCATGACATAAATGTCACACCACAAGACATTAAGGCTGCGTTCAGACTCCCAGCCAAAATCCGATTTTTAGCCCATTCAGATTTGTATCGGATGTCACTTTTGAAGTCTGAACAGTGACAGGTCACATGAAATCCGATTTTTGCGAAACGGTTGCAAACCACATCCAGGAGGTAGTTTCATATCGCATTCGTATCGGATATGGACAGATGCGTCTCAGTCTGAACAGCTCCAAACACTCAGATCGGATTTGACTGTCCGTGACGTGACTTTACGTGCGTGACCGCCCACCTATTTCGAGTTGTGGAGCAACGTTACGGCTATGTCTTTTGACCATGTTATATTAAACGTGACTTAACAATACTCAATGCTAAATAGAGCATTATACAGTCTCTGCTCTGTTTCTATGGAAGTTGCAAGAATCCACATTGTTCTATTAAATGCCGTTAAATAATTAAATAGCATTCAAACAGTTTGAAGCGGACCTTGCCACTGATTAGTTTCGGTTTCTGTCGCGCAAATGCGCACACGTATGCATGCATTCAATGAACACTCACCTAGTTGTATTGTTCTATGTTTAATCACACCAAATTAGCAAGTATTTCCTCCTGATGGCAAAAATGTTTGCTTTCGTTGCTACAGCAACCTGTCAGATCTGTTACTAATGTGACCCAGTCTGAACAGAGCCATATCCGATTTGGACACTTGCTAAAGGCAGTGTGAACAGTCAGCCCTAAAAATCGGATATGAGAAGGAATCAGATTTGAATCAGATTCGTCTGCAGTCTGAACGCGGCCTAACAGCATTGTGGCCACTTTAAGCCCATTCTACGGTGGCCCTGAAGTGCAAAACACAACACAAATAAGACAACACAACACAAAGAGAGAAATCACGGCCCCAAAGTGCACAACACAACACAAAAAGAGACAACACAACACAAAAAAGAGAAAAAACGGCCTCGAAGTGCACAACACAACGGCAAATCACACAACACAACGCAAAAAGAGACAACACAACACAAAAAGAGAAAACACGGCCCCGAAGTGCACAACACAACGGCAAATCACACAACACAACACAAAAAGAGACAACACAACACAAAAAGAGAAAACACAACGTCAAATCACACAACACAACACAAAAAGAGAAAACACAACGGCAAATCACACAACACAACACAAAAAGAGACAACACAACACAAATAAGACAACACAACACAATTAGAGAAACCTCGGCCCCGAAGTGCACAACACAACGGCAAATCACACAACACAACACAAAAAGAGACAACACAACACAATTAAGAGACAACACAACGGAATACCTTCGGGCCACATGAATCGTCGCTGGGACACGTACAGGCCTACAGCCCGCAGAAAATAGCATGCTGGGTCTTCACATGTCCATAAGAACCCACAGTAATGGAATATCCACGTTGTGTTTTATTCATAATATGTTTGGTGTATAATCCAACTCATACAAAAGCAACAAGTTCGAAACAAATCATCAGAAATCAGGAAGTAAAACAGCTTGTAACTCTGTCACCGTTCTAGATACCGTCATATACCATATATGGTCATTTTTGTCAGATCCCCCTAGTTACCGTGGTAGCTACCACACATCAGAGCCATGGCTTTGCCCCACATGTCTTTCTGCGACGAGATATTCAAAACCGGAGGAGATTGGGCAAGAGAGCTGTCAACCAGACTCCCCAAAAATCTCCAGAATGTTAGCTTTCATTTGACACCAATATTATGCTTCTACTCAAAAAGGGGTTCTTGTGTAAGAGTTTTATTGTCAGTAGCCTATGCACCATTAAATCTTCGAATTATTTCAGCCTGCATGTCTCTTTAAATCTTTTAATGAATGTTACGAGGACTTTACTAGGGTTTATAAAGTAAAGTCGCATATCACTGAAATAGTCTACCCCTTGGCTTCAACATTATCCGGTTTTCAATGACGAGGCATGTGGCTGACTAGTGCTGTCGTCATTCAAAGCTAGGGAGCCTGATTGACAGCTCTCTTGCCCAATTTCCTCCGGTTTGAATATCTCGTCGCAGAAAGACATGTGGGGCAAAGCCATCGCTCTGATGTGTGGTAGCTACCACGGTAACTAGGGGGATCTGACAAAAATGACCATATATGGTATATGACGGTATCTAGAACGGTGACAGAGTTACAAGCTGTTTTACTTCCTGATTTCTGATGATTTGTTTCGAACTTGTTGCTTTTGGATTATACACCAAACATATTATGAATAAAACACAACGTGGATATTCCATTACTGTGGGTTCTTATGGACATGTGAAGACCCAGCATGCTATTTTCTGCGGGCTGTAGGCCTGTACGTGTCCCAGCGACGATTCATGTGGCCCGAAGGTATTCGTGTTGTCTCTTAATTGTGTTGTGTTGTCTCTTTTTGTGTTGTGTTGTGTGATTTGCCGTTGTGTTGTGCACTTCGGGGCCGAGGTTTCTCTAATTGTGTTGTGTTGTCTTATTTGTGTTGTGTTGTCTCTTTTTGTGTTGTGTTGTGTGATTTGCCGTTGTGTTTTCTCTTTTTGTGTTGTGTTGTGTGATTTGCTGTTGTGTTTTCTCTTTTTGTGTTGTGTTGTCTCTTTTTGTGTTGTGTTGTGTGATTTGCCGTTGTGTTGTGCACTTCGGGGCCGTGTTTTCTCTTTTTGTGTTGTGTTGTCTCTTTTTGTGTTGTGTTTTCTCTTTTTGTGTTGTGTTGTCTTATTTGTGTTGTGTTGTCTTATTTGTGTTGTGTTGTCTTATTTGTGTTGTGTTTTGCACTTCAGGGCCACCGTACCTTTCTATACATGACTGACCTTGGGGCTAATGCTAACTGACTAATAATATTGCTTTTATCCTTAAAGGAACACTTCACCGATTTTTCATATTAAACAACGTTATTCCCTTAACTAAGACGAGTTGATACATACCTCTCAAGTTTCAATGCGTGCACTCCAGTGGCGGCTGGTCATCAAAATTTCTGGTGAAGCAAACCCCGTCGACCGACGCGGTTGCGGCGTCGGGACCTTACTACCACTTCGAACGTGCATTATTTCCTATAGACGCACGGCGCGTTGTTGATTATCCCTTACATAACGGTATATCGTTCAGCCTTACTCACGGTTCTTCCTCACATTCTACAACTGAAATGTCTCCTTACCGTAGCATCAACGAGCTGTGTAATTTCCACAGGAGGTTTTGGTCTGCCCTCTGCTTCCACTCGTAATTTGTCCCCATATATGACTGGAAACGAAGCTAGCTACCCTCCTAGCAATACCCCCCTAGCCTGTAAGGGCTCTTGCTAAACAAATCAGACCCGGCTCCAGGGGGGGGCAAAAGGGGGCGGTGCACCCTCAAACAAAAAAGGTGCCCCCTCAGTTTTACTTGGCCTAATCCTAACTGTAGCCTTTTACGATTGAGAGTGCCCCCCTGAAAATCTCAAATGCCCCCTTTATCACTGCTCTCTGCAGCCGGGTCTGAAACAAATGATATTAGGAAACAAAAAAGATATTCACTAACCCTAAGTAACAAAATCCTCATCTACACAGAAAAATAAAGATAGGTCTTATGAAATGACTGTTCAACAAAGTATGTGTTGTTGTTGCTGATTATGAAGCTCCCCTAAATCGTCGCTGTCAAAGTCAGTTAACGATAGCTGCCTTATGAAGGCGTTGACTGGCCAGAGTATTGTGTCAATCATATTCAAGTGACGGAAGTGCAAAATTCTACCCTATCGGTCACTGCTTCACGGGTGGGACTTATCTGCCATAAGGATCCATTGAAACGGGGAAAATCCACGAGCCGCGGGGGGTTTCACTCGATTTACATTGAAGTCAATGGGAAAAGATATCGATGGTAGTGAAGCAAGAAAATCGTCTGATTCACTGCAATTGTCTGTTTCACCGCGGGTGTGGGGATGGCGCTGTTGTCACTCACAGAATTGAATTCAGGAAAACAGCTCGTCTTACATGTCTTTCTGTTTCAAAACAGTGAAAAAGGGATTATTGTAAGGTTTTTTATTTTATTTTTTATTATGACTTTTTTTTGGTGAAGCACTGCTTCACCTGTAGTCTTATAGAAGCCTCCTCTGGTGCACTCACTGGCTCTGGCGCGCGGCGCAACTTTGATAGCACAGCTAGCCCAGGTCATTCATTAGGATCCAAACAGAGATGAAGTTAGAAGCGACCAAATACCTCCATGTTTTCCCTATTAGAAAACAGTTACACGAGTAGTCACACGACCAAGTATGGCGAGACAAAATAAAACGTGGTGCATTTCTAAGCAGGTAAGAGGGATAATATTGTGTGGCGCAGTAATATCCTCAGTCTTGCACTTTCAGTTTCACTTTGGAGTGAGGATATTACTGCGCCGAGTCTAAGTGCTCCCAATTGTTATTCTGCTACACAATATAGTTAACTTTTTTTTTAATTAAGTCAATATCTGCAAAATAATGCCAAAGCCTATATGAATTATCTCAAATGTTGCTGGTTTATTTTATTGCTATTTATATTTCATGTGTCATTCATGTTACAGTCACGCCGCAGGACATTTGACATTAAAACCTTAAACCTTTAAATAAATATTTCATATTATAAAATAATACAATTACAACGTAATATACTGTACTTTGCTTCATTTATACATGATGTTTATAAGGAAAAACACATTTTGGTAAGTGTTTACACTATGTTACATTAAAATCACACGTCACATGCAAGCAGGGCGATCGATTGGATACTCGTGAGGGCGCTGGAGATGCCAGCCTGCGTAACCGGCGCCAAGGCTCCAGAGAGGAAGCCACTTGACCAGGGACAGCAGAAGCCAGAGTGGGAATAGCGGGTGGAGTAGGAGGAATGACAGACGAGTCATCCTCGAATTCGCTACCAGATGCATGAGTTAAGTTCCATAATAACGAACGTGTCTTTGCAAGAGGAGTGGGCTAACGCCGATGCTGCAACTGCGGCAGGTAACTGCACCTACTGTAGGTAACTGCACCTAAGTAACCTGACAGATGATGATGGAGGTGTTGCAAATACCGCCCCGCCCCTCCCGAACATCCGTTTGTGAACGCCATTAATAGACACTTCCTTTGCACATTTTCACAGTATGACACGGTAACCACAGCTGCACAGCCACACCTTTCACACACAAAGGTGACTGGACATTACACGGCCCAGATGAGGCGAGGTGAACGAGCGCTGGATCTAACACAGACAGATCTGCACCAGATCAGGCCCACGACCCAGATCCGTCCTGGAGTAGAGCTGCATCTGTGGGGCCACACTGTGTTCATTTTAAGGAGACCACTCCAGCACAGACATGAGCTGCATTAGATGGCATAGTCACAATCCACTGCGAATGGCAATTTCATTACTGCTGGTAAACAGCAGGTCACTTAAAGAAACAGCAATAAATACTAAATATATAGGAAATATCACCTTTTCAACATGTGTTTTTCATGGGTTACAACACATATTGTGACTGAAATAAACCGTAAACTCTGTGGTTGAGTATTTCTGGATTATATTGGCAGTGAACCTGTTAATTCAGAATAGAAAGCCTGTTGTTATGTGACAACAGGGACAAGGCAACCCAATCATTTTGAAAAGGTTTTGTAAGGACACATCTGCAGTTAGCTTTACAAGATAAGCGGGCTAACGTGTCGCAGTATCAGAGAACGTGTAACGAGTCCATATAGTCCATCTCCAGCCTCTTACGTTTGTAACTACATGACAAGGAAGGCTTTTTCCTTGCATGTCTTCTAAATAATCCATTAGCAATGGAGGCCACACCTTTAATTCTCTAACATCCTTGTGGAATTGTTTGCGTCTCTTATCCTCCTCAGAGCAAAATCAATAAGGGCGTGTAATGGAACTTAACAGACACAAGATTTTGAAGGTTTTCTCACAGTATCCCATATCCACCTGTAGTGTGATAATATGATAATAGTGTAACCTACTGTGGTCATTTTCAGGACTGTCGTCCCAGGTAGAGATATTGGCACACATCCCACGTTGTCCAGTGGGGTCAAATTAGTCCATAATAGTTGAGATGAGGTAAACGCAGTATGAGGAACTAAGATGAGTTTCTTGAGTTAATCAATGTCCGAATCTGGGGAAAAGGACAGGTAGAGTTGGGTATAGCATTATCCTGTGTCAGGGGCATTGCTAGCAGTTGAATACATTTTGGGTTTATGAAAATTACTAAAAAACATAACCTCCCTTTGTTTAATCCTTAAAAGTCACTGTCAGGAAATATAGCATCAATTTTAATGATCTCTGATGACGTGCAGCCACCAGTTTAACCTAATTCTACGACTGTGCTGCATTTTCCCTCAGAAATTTACAAGACAAGGAAGTGAGCTTTCTACCCGGTTGCCATGGTGGCTTGTCATTTCTAAGCTCCATTAATAATTTGGCACGCTCTGAACTTGGAGTGAACAAACTGTGTAGATTGAATAAGCCCATATCCACTGTATTGGAACTGAAAGGTTTCCATCTCAGGGTTGAGATCACGGATCACAAGGTTTATGTAATACCCCCCAGGAGTTAATTAGGCAATGACAAATCCAACAGGAAGAATTGTTTGTTTGGACATTGTGTGTAGGAACATTTAGCCATCCAACAAGGCGTAGGCCTATTGAACAGAAGAAAGAGTAGAGAGGGGGGATAAAACCTGACCATAACAGAACAATTAGAACCTTTCTTCCCTACTTATTAATGCAAACACAGATGCACACACACACACCATACCTTTTACCACACCTATGGGAGTCTGGAAACACACACACACACACACACACACACACACATACACACACACACACACACACACACACACACACACACACACACACACACACACACACACACACACATACGTGGAAGTAGAGCTACTGTGTGGTTGAAATGTGTGTGTTACAGCTTGGCAGAGCTCCACTGAAAGGTAGTGAATAGTCCAAGTTTGCCGGCTCACGGGTAAAAAAGGGAAATGTTGTCAGTCTTTCAAAAAGACCTACAAACTAATTGAGAGCCAAAGATGAAAACTTCTTTTGTGCCGACCGTAAACTTGGAGGATCCAACTTTAAAAATCCCGATCTCCAAATCTCAAATTTTACAGGATAAAATAAAATGTACGCATAAATAAGTTATTATAACAGCTTACTATGGTTGATCAGCACAAACACACACACACACACACACACGATTGAATGAATGCATGCACACATGACCCATGCAGGCCATTGAGGGTGCTGAATATGTCAAAACTGATCTCCTGCAGGGAGGCTATGGCACTGAAGGTCATTACAGATGCCAAGCATTCATGATAGGTCCAGGAAGCTGAGGACTGTGTCCCGATTCAGGCCCTTGTCCTGGAGAATATAGTACTCTGGATCCGGGCCTTCAGCAGCTGGATCAGAACTATGCTGAACATGGTCACGTTAAACAGCAGCACCAGCAAGAAGTATCAGTAGCCTAGGTCTTGCACAGAGAGAGGAAGAAGAGAGGAGGGGAGTGGGAGGAGAGAGTGAGGATAGGCGATCAACCATAGACATAGCTGATACTGATGGTGAGGCATGTATCGGAGCCTGTAGCCTATTCGTTTTTGAAGTGATGATGTAATCTCTTTCCGGGTCCAACGTCTTTCAGACTCACTTGTTTTTCTCCAAAGATGGTAAAATAAACAACTTGTATGTTGGGAGAGAGAATGGGAGAAATACGGATTTCAATGAAACCCATGAATAGGACTTCCTGCTTTCAATGATGTAAAATGATGATTTTTACATCATTGAAAGCAGGAAGTCCAACATTGAAATCCGTATTTCTCCCATATCAAGGCAAACTGAGGGAATGATGCACGACCATTCAAAAACATGACTGGTTTTCTAAAGATACAAAGCTTAATGCTAATCGGTGAAGTGTCCCTTTAAGAAAATTGCCATCTTCCCAGCTAACAATTTCTGGTTAGGAGAACGTTTTTAGAACGTTTTTTTCCTGGTTAGGAAAACGTTGCCTGAAAGTTGCGAAAGTTGCCACAAGGTTCCCCAGGAAAGTTTTCTTGACGAAAATACTACGTTTTTTTCTGGTTGTTTATTTTGGTTAGCAGAACGTTCTCCTACCCTTTAGGGAACTTTACTATATTTGGTTGCATTAACGTTCCCCTAACCTCCCAGCAACAAAGTGTAAAGGGGGAAAAAATATGTAGAATTATCGTGACATCTTTCCATTGCTCGCTGCACACTCGCCGTCTGCGACGACAGCCTATCTGTAATCTGGGAGAGCGAACATCTCTGATGGCTAAGGCAAGGACTATATATAGTATATGAATCTTCACTTACCATTAGCTGCTTGCTGAACTGCGACGAATACGGCCGGTTAATTTATCGATGTGTCAGCTAAATATTTAAATGCGGTTAGGTCTAATAATTTCTTGTCTACGGTGTATTTTCCTATAATAAACGATTAGTCAGATCAAAACATAAGCAGAGCAGGCGCTAGCCTAACACACTGTTTCAACATTCAAAACTGGCTGTTTTTATTGCATCGTATGCCATTAAAAGTCCTCGGTTCAGAATTATGATGGATTTTGGTTTATTTTGTTTTAAATTGGGACTGGGAATTGTGGGATAGGCTGAGTGAACAGCACAGTAACATAGGCTATAACTTGGACTACGTGTTAATATAAAACAATTCTCCCCCGGGAACATTGTGCTGTTTAAAGGGATATTCCGCCATTTTTGGAAATACGCTCATTTTCCACCTCCCCTCGAGCAAAACAATCGATATTTACCTTGTTCCCGTTCATCCAGCCATTCTGTGAGTCTGGCGATACAACTTTTAGCTTCAGCCTAGCATAGATCATTGAATCGGATTAGACCATTAGCTTCTCACCTGCTAGCTTCATGTTTAAAAGTGACTAAGATTTCTGGTAATTTTCCCATTTAAAACGTGTCTCCTCTCAAGTTAGAAAGTGCAATAAGACCAACTGAAAATGAAACCTGGCGTTTCTCTAGGTTGATTTGACATGGAACTACACTCTCATCTGGCGTGATAATCAAGGCAACTTGCAAACTACTGGCACTACTACTGCTTGTTGTCTATGGGGACTATTTTCAGATGCTGCGTACGATATCACTGCGCCTATGGTACGTTTGCAAGTTGCCTTGATTATTACGCCAGATGAGAGTGTAGTTCCATGTCAAATCTGCCTAGAAAAACACCAGGTTTCATTTTCAGTTGGTCTTATTGCACTTAATAAACTTGAGAGGAGACACGTTTTAAATGGAAAAATTACCAGAAATTTTAGTCACTTTTAAACATGAAGCTAGCAGGCGAGAAGCTAATGGTCTAATCCGATTCAATGATCTATGCTAGGCTGAAGCTAAAAGTTGTATCGCCAGACTCACAGAATGGCTGGATGAACGGGAACAAGGTAAATATCGATTGTTTTGCTCGAGGGGAGGTGGAAAATGAGCGTATTTCCAAAAATGGCGGAATATCCCTTTAAGATGCAGTCTCAACGTTTGAGAAATAATTCATTGGAGTCCTCATCATTATATTTTCATAACAAATAAAGCTTTAAAAACATGAATGCATTTCAGGTGCCACTCTAATCGATTATGGATTAATCCAAAACTATTCGTCAGATTAGTTAGCATGAAATCGTTGTGTGCCTGCCTGCCTGGGACTATGGCTGTAACGTTCGTCGTCGGGATAAACGACTTCAGTCAAAAGATGTTTCTGTAATAAACCACGAGTCTTTATTGAATACGTGCGGGAGCATCACATACACAACTCAGCCTAATCAGAACACACGTCACACATGCGCAGTAAGCACTTTAGGCCAACATAAAACATATCACTTCCCATGACATCTCCCCCCTTTTGAAAAGTATGGGTATACACAACATTAACCCTTTCTGTTTTACATTTACAGTAGTTATTACTTCCAAACAAAATCTGTTACAAACAACACAAACAGTTTCTCTCCAGTGGTTTTTTTTTTTTTTTTTTGTTTTTCAGAACAGTAACTAACTAAGGGTGTGGGTAGACTACCACGAGCCCTTGAGATTGGACAGGGGTTATTCTGCCCTTAAAGTCCACCATCTCAGCTAACTAGCATACCTGGAATTAGGTTTAACAGTCCTCCCAAACCTGGTGGTGATCTGACTCGAGGGTTGAGGGGAACCAGGGGTGTCAGCAGCACTTCTAGTGGTGTTTAAGTCCTGCTCTGCTGGCCCACTCGGTTGATCCGTCGGATGAGAAGCGTCCATCTTTGAGGGTGAGGACGGCTCCGGGTTCACCAGTTGGATGTGGCGCCGATTCCTGCGGGGTGTATCACCTCGCTCAGTCTCAAGCGTGAAGGAGCGCGGCGCTGCCTCCTGGTGCTGCACAGTCGCGGTAGTTGTCCAAGCCTTCTCTCCATCAATTTTCAATCTAACTTTGTCACCAATGGCTAGTGGTGGGAGAGGTTTGGTAGAGTACCTGCGATTGTAGTACTTTTCATAGCACTGCTTTGCTTTTGCATCATTTGTTTTAACTGTTTTCAGATTAGGCCACATTGGCCTCAGGCTCTCTTTCAGCACTGGGAGTGTCGTGCGGATTTCTCTACCCATCAACAATCTGGCAGGGCTTTCCTTTGTTGGCTCTGTTGGGGTTGAGCGGTAACTCAGGAGAGCTAGGTGGGGGTCACCTTGCTTCAAGATCCACTTTGCAGTCTTCACAGCTCGTTCGGCCATGCCGTTGGATTGCGGAAAATGGGGGCTTGAAGTGACGTGCTGGAAATCATACTCCGCTGCGAAGCACTTGAACTGTTCAGCAGTGAACTGAGGGCCGTTATCAGTCATAAGCTCCTCAGGAGTTCCAAATCGTGTGAAGATGCTTTTCAGCTTTTGTATGACTGTCTCTGAATTTGTTTTCGGCAGATCTAGGATCTCGAGCCATCTGGAGAAATAGTCAGTCACGATCAAGTAGTGACGACCTTTGTACTCGCACAAGTCAGCGGCGAGCTTTTGCCACGGCAGATCTGGCAATGGTGTAGTGATCAAAGGTTCTCTGTTCTGGCTTGGTCTGTGAGTATTGCAATGTTTACAAGCCATCACAAGCTTCTTCACATCACTGGCGATTCCAGGCCACCACACAGCACCGTTGTATCGCTCTCTGCACTTAGTGAGGCCTTGGTGGCCCTCGTGAATCCTCTGTAGCATGTTTTCTCTCATACTTCCTGGGATCACAATCTGTTTGCCCCGTCGCAGCACTCCATTGGCCTCGCTGAGTGAGCCACGTTCTTTGTAGTATGCGTTCGCCTTCACTGCAACGCTCTTCAAGTGGTCGGGCCAACCATTGTGAACATACTTGAGGACAAACTGGAGTTCGCCGTCTGTTTCTGTCTTTTCTTTTATCTGTTCGATGATTGGCTTCCTCACTCGCAGGTCGTCCTCAACTGAGTCCACGTATGCTTTCACCTCTGCTTCTAGGTCACCTGGTGAAGTGTCCGCCATGGGTTGCCTAGACAGGGCGTCTGCAATGACTAGGAGTTTTCCTGGAACATATTCTGCGACTGGATTAAACTTCATTAACCTAATGAGCAGGCGCTGGCAACGTATAGGTGTGGTGTCAAGGTCTTTCGAGTTGATAAGAGTTACCAGTGGCTTGTGGTCGGTAAGCAACTTGTATCTCTCTAAGCCGCAAAGATACTGGTAGAAACGCTCAGAGGCCCACACCCCAGCGAGACACTCTTTTTCGATCTGGGCGTATCTCTTTTCAGCATCAGAGAGTGTGCGCGAGCAAAACGCAACAGGCTTCAGTGCTCCATCATGGTCCTGCATGAGGACTCCTCCGAGCCCGTACCCGCTAGCATCTGCACTAACGACGGTAGGCTTTGTAGGGTCAAAGAACACCAGGACGGGTGCTGACGAAATGAGCTGTTTCACGTTGGTGAACGCTTGCTTTTGCTGTGGTCCCCAACACCATTCACGCTCAGACTTGAGCAGTTCATTGAGCGGTTGCAGCACGGTGGAGAGGTTTGGTAAATAGCGCCCAATGTAGTTCACCATTCCGAGCAGCCGTCTCAACTCGCTCACATTTTGGGGTGGTCCCATAGTTGTTATGGCTTTAACCCTCTCTGGGCTGGGGGCTATGCCATCTTTGGTCACTACCTGTCCTAGAAAGTTCAGTTCTGGCTGGCTAAGCCGACATTTGTCTTTGTTAAGCCTCAATCCCGCAGCCCTTATTGTCTCCATAACTCTCTCAAGTCTCTGGTCATGAATAGCCTGTGTTTCTCCGGCTATCAAAATGTCGTCCATGTACACGACTGTCCCCTCATGCCCATGGAGCAGCTCTGACATCTTACGTTGAAAAATTTCAGGCGCTGATGTTATTCCAAAAGGTAGTCTTTTGAAACAGTATCTACCTAGCGGTGTGATAAAGGTGGTCAGAAGTGCACTATTTTCTTCTAGAGGGATTTGCCAAAATCCACTCTCAGCATCTAAGCTGGAGAACACTGTACTCTTGGCTAACTTGGGAAGTATGTCATCCAAAGTGGGTAAGATGAACTTCTCTCTCTTTACATTTTCGTTGAGTCTTTTCAAGTCCACACAGATCCTAATTTTTCCGTTCTTTTTAATTACTGGAACCATGGGAGCGCACCATTCAGTTGGATCAGTTACTTTCTCTATTATGCCCATTGACTCCATTCTTTTAAGTTCCTCTTCTACTTTAGGGAGCAGGGGGATGGGAACCCTTCGAGGTGTGGCAACGCTGTACGGCTGAGCGCCATCTCTCAAGGTGATCTTCACTGGTTCTCCTTTTAGTGTGCCTAGGCCACTAACTGTACTGATCTCGTCGATGCGCCTTATTAAGCCCAGTTTAGTTGCCACTGTTCGGCTAAGGAGATTTTCTCCATTGGTCTTGACTACTACTATACGAAAGCAGCAGTTTCGTAGCTGGCCATTGACATGGGCTTTAATTTTAGCTAAAAACTGCCCCCTTGTGGCCACTACACCGCCTGGACTTTGTAAAGTGTTTTTCACTGCACTGAGTTTTGGCTTGACTTTAAGTGTTTCGAATGTAGTGTCGGTCATAACTGAAGTATCTGCACCGGAATCAATTTTGAATGAAACTGGTGTATGTGCTACTGTTAAGGTGGTGCGCCATGGTGGCTCGTCCTCTACTAGCATTGTATTTTTGCTTTGGTTCAGCTCAACAGAGCCTAGGAAAATGCAGTCATCCTCATCAGCTTCGGTTATCTCCTGCACAGCTGTTTTAGAGAAACAAGCTGTAGCAAAGTGTCCAACTTTCTGACAATTCATGCATTTTTTTCCTTTAGCAGGACACTGCTCACTATTATCATGATTTCGCCCACACCTCGTGCATGCTCCTTTTCTTGTCTGTTTGTTCGTTTTTGCTAAGTGGCTAGTTCCCTTTTTATCTTTCTTTCTGAATGATTTTACTTGATCCACATGCTCTGTGCCTTTTCCTCCCTCGTTCTGAAATTTGATCAACTCACAATGCCTGGCCATTTCGACGGCAGTCCGTAGTGTTAGATCACTTTTCATTTGCAGTTTTTGTGACACTTGCTTATCACGAATTCCAATCACTAAACGGTCGCGCATCTGTTCGTCTTTTTGAACTCCAAAATCACAGTTTTCAGCTAGCTCATAGAGCTGCCTGACAAAAGTTTCCACATTCTCCCCGGGGAGCTGAACTCTAGAGTGAAACTTCGCGCGTTCATAAATGACGTTTCGTTTCGGGATAAAATGTTCCTCGAATTTGGCCATGACTACAGCATATTTGTCGGCATCATCGACGTTAGTGAACACAAATGACCTGAATATGTGCTCGGCCTCCGATCCCATTGAATAAATCAGGGCATTTACCTGCACTTTTTCATCATCCTCCGTTAGCAGTGAAGCAACTCGATACCTAGCAAACCTCTGTTTCCAGTCAGGCCACGCTTCAGGCTTGGAGAAGTCGAACTGCTCCGGGGGGGTGAACTTTGCCATGGCGATGCACACTTCGGTCCTCCTAAACTCACTTTCGTGTCGAATCCAGCTCAATTTTTGCTTCTGACACCATGTAACGTTCGTCGTCGGGATAAACGACTTCAGTCAAAAGATGTTTCTGTAATAAACCACGA